>NC_056742.1:284210189-284360189 GCF_019279795.1 Protopterus annectens | reverse complement strand
ACACTTTCCTTAACTTTGCTCTACTATCAGTTATATTAATGTTAAAAACATAAAGACAAGTAAGCATTTTCCTTCGTAACAGGTACCCTTTAAACAAATTCCCACTGCTTTGTTCTTAAATTTTTAACACTATGTAATTAGCTTATATTGTTTCTTTTTTTATCAACCAGTACTATTCTTTCTTGTCATAAATTCCATAGCTTATTTACCACAATGTCTCTTCCTTTTATTAAAATAACCCTACCTTCCTCACTTTATTCTCCTGTTGAAAGTATTGCTTTCTCTTCACATTCCATCACAACTGCATTTTTTTATTCATAGTAACATGTAGTTCTAGCAAAATGTGTCTTCCTCCTTTTTTAATTTTGTGGTCTGAGCTATGACTTCCTTTCACCATTTACTTTGTGTACAGTTAATGCCCTAAATCTGACATTCTATAATGCTGACTTTTTCCTTCCTACATGAAAGTTTCTCCTAGTTCTCTGTTTCCATGTTTCTTCTTCTTTTCCATCACCTTTCTTAATTCTGTAATGTTTTAGTATTTATTTTGTAACAGTACATTTTCCTTCTTTTCCTCCATACTGTTCATTTTTAACAGTTTTCTTTCTGTGAGCAGCTACAGGCACTTCAATATATTTTTTTTTTCTTTACATGTTTGTTCTTTATTTTCTATTCCACTTTCACTTTTCTGTGACTGCCTTTTCTACTTTGCTATTTCCTCTCATCTACTATTTCCCACTCATCTTCTTGCTTCTCTATCAACACCAATTTCAAATCAAAACCCAGAGAATATTTTTGCAATGTTTTCTTCAGGATAGTCACAATTCTTAAAAAAATATGTCCTTTTGTTTGACAAAAACGTTATGCTGAATTTCTTCCTACACTGTTTCTACTGCAAAAAATTCCTGCACAAAATAAGTATTTCATTTGTGAACAACCATAAAATGGGTATTTGAGCTGCACTACATTATTCTGTTGACTGATCAATGTAAAAGACCTGTCTTTTATACCTTCCCAGGTAAAAAACGTACATGTAACGCTTATTGATTTTTAGTCCATAATGTAGCAGGCAGTGTCATGCCTTTCCCCACATACAAAAATCATTCATAATAGGTTTATTGTCAGATAGTACATTATGATGCTTATGTAATAATATGTTAATATCCATGCTTTCATTTGTCATTATAAATGCCACTCTTTACACTAAAGGTTGAGGCAACAGTATTGCTTGGAAACATGTTTTTATTTTATGTTTTTTTTAACTGCTGTATTTTCCATAACACTGGCAAAGGTCATCTCTGGCATGTTTGTGATAAAATCTGAATAAAAAAGATTACAAGGTGGTGCAGTTACCATTTCGCATAAAGTTGGAATATCAGTACAAAAAATGAGACAGGATGAAATTTCCAGCTTGCACATGAACACTTTCAAGTTGATATCATTAGAAGTTTTGTAGGAGTTTGTGAATCAGCATGTTGTGGTGGCATAAGATGAGTAGTAAAAGTCAACTTCTAGGGGTCTCACTTCTGTGGATAGTAGTGGTAATGGCAGAAGCCATTAGGAAAATGGCAGAAGAAGCACAACAGGTTGCACAAAGCTACGTCCTTTGCATTTGTAGTTGCTGTGAGTCCTACTGTTCTGCTTAGTGTGACCAGAATATATAAAGTGTAGTGGAGGGGATCTGGAGCTTGACAGATCAATGTTTTCCTAAAATCAGGTAATAAAAGTATGGGCCTGGAATTTACAAATAAAATAGTATGTTGTTAAACATGCCAGTGGAGGTGCTTCATTTGCACAGCTTATTCTTTACAAGGGATGACAAGAAATTAACTGAAAAGTGATCTGTGATGTGAATTTTATTTTACACTATTATGGAATTTCATATTAAGAGAAGACTTTTTGGATGAAGCAGATTTAAAGTTGATTGTAATGTATTTTGAGAAAATAAGTACTTCAATGGAAAGTGCAAACTGTGAAAAGATAGAAGGACAAAGAATTTGAAATTGGACTAGGAAATGAATGTGAAACTTACCTTAAGATGTGAAAATTAGGATAAAAATGTTATTCTCAATGGGTAAAGAAACAGAGTATAATGCAGGCATTAGCTTTTTAAATGCTTTATGTATAAAAAGGAGGGGGACTTGTGAGATTCTGTGTAGAAAGAAAATGCACATAGATTAATGAAAAACACCACTTAAGATAGGAATGGGCATCTTGACAAATAGGATGTAGAGATAAGGGTCAAGTTAGAAGTACCCGAAACTAAGAGTCAAATTAGAGGTACCCAAAACTGAAACATTTTAAACTGTTACTGAAAATCTTTCAGTAGCAAAAAATAAAGAATAAGATAAAGAAGTGGACAAAATGTTAGGTGAAATGGATAACTTGTGTGGTATGAATCCTGTCTGTAGGATTTAGGAAGTGCTGTAGTTGGAGAACAGAGTAAACATTTGGAGGAAGAATAAGTGTGCTGATGTCAGGACAGTATGCATAAGGGAAAAGGAACAAAAACATTAGGATCTTAGGATGAGCCTTTTATGTTTAATAATTAATAATGTGAAAATAATAGAACTGGATAAAGAAAGAAAAGGCAGCCATTTTATGTCTGTAAATATTAATTGCTTTAATAAGCAGGATAAAGTGAGATGAGTTTAAAATTGAGAGGAAGATAGATTGTGTCACTTGGGACTTATGAAGGTTCAAAACTTGATTTTGAAAGGTATAATAAACTGGGGTACTGCTTGACATATAGAATATATATATATATATATATATATATATATATATATATATATATATATATATATATATATATCTATCCAACCACTGGCTGTTGCAGTTCCTTGGAGAAAGGAAGTGAACCATTGCCCTGAGGTTGTACATGTAGCTCAGTAAGCCAGCAAATGGTGGCAGCTTTCATTGAGCAAGTGCAGAGGAGAAAGAGTTGTGACTTCTGATGTGATGTGGGTCACATATCCTGTCACCTGGAGTAGATGTTAGGCCATGATACAAATGTCCTCATTGCTGAGATACCAGTGAGGACAAGGGCAGACCTTATGACTGTCTAAATGACAGTTTGTCAAAATTCACAGCTCCCCAAAATACAAGAACTCAGCTACCTGTGCAGAATTATTTACAGACACCTTGTACAAACATGTAGATAGCTGCATTTAGGCTGTCATACCCACTAGATGTAAGCCCAGATCTAACTGCAAAAACAATCCACACTAGTCAGATCCTTACCTTCACAGGCTATGTAACAAAAGAAAAAAATCATGGCCAAAATCAGAAAAGGCATCTCTCATAGAGAGTCCAGAGGTCTCTGATTCAACCAAACAGAAATTAAGTGGTCAAGTAAAGTCCAACAAGGCCAATTATGAGGTCCAGATATCCTCCCAGGCTAGGAACAATCACAAGGCCTTCTTCAGCTATGTCTGATATGGAACTCTAAAGGTAATACTCAACAATGTGCAAAACTGGTGGCAAATAGCACAAACTTCACTGACCAAGGTAACATAGCAAATCTACTGGCTGATAAATTTACCTCTAACTTCACCTCCACACTACCCTCTGTAAAATCCCTTCTAACATATCCCCTCAACTATCAGCATAGAGCAGGACCTGGAGGCTCTCATTAAGATCAAAAACACTGCTTCAATGGGCCCCAACAATATCCCAGTGGCATCCTAAATAGCCTAAAACATGACCTAGCAGGACTACTTGAGGCACTCCTGAACTACAGCCTCAAAGTGGTTACATGCCAGATGAATGAAGGATTGCAACAGTCATCCCTCTTCATAAGGCTGGACTATCAATTGACCTTAGAAACTACAGGCACATTAGTCTGAAAAGTCTAATATATAAAGCCATGAAATTACCATGAAATTAATTATCATGGAAATGATCAACAGGGACACTGGCAACCTGCAGACACTGGACAAATCCCTGTTTGGCTTTGTTAAGGGAAGGTTTTGCCTCCTTAATCTGGTAGACTTGTTTGAGTGGGCCGCCAATGTTATGGATAATGGGAAAATTGTGCATACTGCCTACCTTGACCCAGCCAAGGTATTTGATACAATACCCCACACAAGTATTTTTCATAAAGTCTAAGAACTATGCATAAATCCCTGCGTAACTCACTAAACTAGGTATAAATCCCTACGTCACAAGATGGGTTGCCATCTGGCTCACTGACAGAACCCACACTGTAAAAGTTGCAGACTCCAAATCTGACCTCAAGGCAGTGACAAGTGGAGTGCCACAGGGTTCCATCCTAGGACCTCTCCTGTTTGGTATCTACTTCTCTGAAGTACAGGCTAACACAGAACACCTCTGGCTGATGAAGTTCGCAGATGACTGCAAACTAGGAGCCATAGTCAAGTCCCCAAATGATGTGGACATCCTACAGAAAGGCCTCACTGAGACAAATGCCTGGTGTCAGAGCCATGGCCTCAAGCTCAATGCCAAAAAGTGCAGTGCCATCCCCTTTGGTAAAAACTCTGTACCCATGAACTAACACATAGGCAGCAATCTACTTAACACTGAATGTGTGATAAGAGACCTTGGAATCCAGGTGGACAGTAGTCTCTCCTCTACTTGTCACTCATTAGACCTATTATAGAGTACAATGCCTCTTTTGGCATGTACCTCACAAGACATCTGCAGCAGCTGGAAAGGCCACAGAAGTACCTCACAAAGAGTATTACTGGCCTCAAACAAATGCGCTACACTGGCCGCCTTAAAAAACTCCAGCTTTACTCGGTAGCATATCGCCTACTCCGAGGTGATCTCTGCCTAACATATAAAGCTATGTCAAACCCAAAGCTGTTGGACATGCTACAACTAAGGGAATCCCAATCCCTCCAAGCTACATGCTCTAGGGACCAAAACCATGTCACCACAATAAACAGGACACGCTGGAGGTATAGATTCCTGTCCCAGAGACTTCCTATACTCTGGAACAAGCTACCAATCTATGTCAAGCAAAGTTCTTCATTAGCACTCTTCAAGAAAAATCTTGATGAGTGGATGCGAAATAGGAAATACACCCCGGGGATCACTTCCATGTCTCTGCTGGACAGTGTCACAGGAAAATAACTTTCTTGGGTGGCTTAAGCTATGGTACCTTGCTGGCTAGGCATACATAGGCTCTTGGGCCAATAGCCTAGTACCTACCTATGAACCTATGAACCTATGAATTGCCACCTGGCTCACAGGACTCAAAAGGTCAGGATCAGTGAGACCACCGACACTGAGAGATTGGTCACCAGCAGAGTATCCCAGGGCTCCATGATGGGCCTGCTTCTGCTTGGCATCTTCTCCCCAGATGTCAAGGCTACTGTCAAAGGTCTCTGCCTCATAAAGTTCACAGATGACTGTAAATTGGGAGGTATCATAGATTCCCTGCTTGACACCAACAGCCTACAAGAAGATCTAAAACAAATGACTGGTGCAAAAGCCATGGATTAAAACTCAATGCAAAGAAATGCATTATAGTGCCCTTTGGGAAATTGTGCACCCAAGCTAATTACTTCATCAATAAAACACCCCTAAGAGTTGACCCAATAGTTAGGATTTTGCAACATATATTTGGAACATATATAAACAGCAATCTGGAGTCTGACCAGTACTTAGCCGAGATAGTAAGAAAACCATTCTATGTCACGCAACTCATAAGCAACTGTATGGCATCCAAGTTCAAAGAAGTAATAGTACCAATCTACTCAGCCTTTATCAGAACTATCACTGAGTACAATGCCCTCTTTGTCATGTACCTAACAAGGCACTTCGAACAGTTGGAGTGCCCTCAAAGGTTCCTCACCAGTGAAACCCAGGGTATGAATACTCTGTCCTACATAGATCACCTTAAATTCCCATCTCTGTACTCAAGTCTCCTACAGCTTTCTGAGAAGCAATCTATGGCTAGCATATTAGGCATCCTCCACTCCAGTTCTGATGAATTACTTGCACATCTGCAACACAAACGTCACCAGCAGCACTAGACCCAAGGAACTGAACTTTGTTTGATACCCAAATAAAACCTTCTGGAGGGACCAGTATGTGTCTCAAAGGATTCCTGTACTATGAAATAAGCTTCCCATCTACATGAAGCAGAGTCCATCCCTGACTCTATTGGAAATAAACCTTAGTCATTGGATGCGAAATCGCAAATTCACCCCAACTCTGGGCCCCTTGTCTCTGATGGACAGAGGTCAAGTAAGTAAATTATTCCTCAACTAACATACCCCTATATAACCCTTATCTACAACTTTACTAACATTTCCCACCATATGTGCTTCCATGGAACTCTGAGACAAAATTGGGTTGGGTTGCACTATTAGGCTTGTAAAGACCCAGGTGGTTATTAACCTAGTATAAACCTATGAAACTATGAAGCCCCCTTCTCCCAGATGGCTCTGAAAAATTAGCTCAAGTCTATTACTACATACTCTGTGTATTAAAGCTGAAGTCTAAGTACTACTTACCCTGACTACTACGGCTGAAGTCTTGAGTACTGTTTACTCTGAGTATTACAGCTGAAGTCTAAGTACTACAGCTGAAGTCTGAGTACTACTAGTCATGCATAACTTTCACATGCCATTGAATAAACCCATTTACAATGTCATACTTGTCTCAGCACACTTCTCACATTTCTTCTCCCTTATGAATAGATATATCAATGATGCTGTTTTCTTCTGCCATAAGAAAAGTAAGGAATTTCAGTACAAACCAGTATTCTGGAACATTCATATAAATCTACTGTGTGACAAAAAGAAAAAAGCTCATGACTATGGTCAATCTTCCACATTATAAAAGCAACATGAAAGTATTTATCAAAGCCCATGGGTGTACAGTCAGTGTGCAAATCCAGTTCTGAATTTGACTATTGCTTCTAATGATGATAAAAAAATGCAAAGATTTTTTTCAGCTACATTGAGAAATTCAGGGGTGACTCCAATTCCAAACTTATCTCCAATGGTGTATCTCACTCTCACCAAGAAACAAGCTAACAATCTTGCTGTTAAATTTAGCTTTGACTTCATGCCTCCCATATACCCCATCTCACCCTTAACTTTTTCCCCAATTACACCACTTGTTACAATATTTGAACAAGTCATCTGCTCACTCCAAAATGAAAAATTCTAACTCCATGGGTCCTGACAATATTTCAGGCTGTCTCCTCACAAGTATCAAATATTACCTAGCCTAACCTTTCCTAAATCTATTTAAAATGTATCTACAGATTAGGTACATCACATTTTGAGAACAGTCACAGCTGTTATCACAGCAAGGATGAATTATCTAGCATTCTGTGTAAAGTATGGAATCCATTATTACTAAAATAATAAAAATTATGTTAATTTTTATTTATTTATTTTTTGAAAGGTCACAGAAGCTTTAAATGCAGGCCATACACTCTATATGTCCTACCTCATCTTAACCCCTACACTGTCAGATGGATGACTAATTGGCTTATAGACTGATCATATGCAGCTCATGAAGAGGGGATATCCTCTAGCCAAGTGAGTAGTGTTCCACAGGTTACATTACTGAATCACCTACTGCCTGGCATTTACTTCTGAGAGGTAAACTCAGGGATCCAAAGTCTAAGGAAAACCAAGTTTATTGTGCCACAGAGAAAGAGAATGTACTCTTGCACAAAAAAGTACAAAGGTGCTGGAAAAATTGAAAAACAGTTTTGGTACTAGGTATCTTCTTTAGGGCAAATGCTCTGTTATTTTAACTATCCACCTTTTTTTAAAACATTATTCAAAATCATATGATTAATGTGATTTTTTTCATTGCTTCTGGGGCTGGTTCATGACACACACATAGTGCAGAAAAAGAAATTGTTGATGAAATGGTGACCTCTGATGGCCATAAATTCAAGAAACTAAAGCAAGTTTTTGTAAACTTGATCCTGTGGCAATGTATATGCATCTTCTTCTCTCTCTCACACTATATATACATATATGCACACACACAAACACACACACACACACACACACATATATATATATATATATATATATATATATATATAAACATATATATGTGCGTGTGTGTGTGTGTGTGTGTGTGTGTGTGTGTGTGTGTGTGTATGTATATATATATATATATATATATATATATATATAGGTATCCAAATGTCCATATTGCTAATGCCGACAAAAAAAGGTTGGCAACACAAATGTTGGCAAGCCACTATGCATGAACAAGGAACACCTATGTAGCATGCAACACAAACTACAAAAAAAAGTAAAAACATCATTCTTGAAGTAGGGCAAGCCTCCCTGCAGCAACATGTGGGAGTCTGCAGCCCCCACTCTCCTTACTAATTATATATACTAACTCTGAGATAGTACAAGCCCCGGGAAAGGGGCAAACTCCCCAGTTCTGCAGGCTTTCAGTCACACTCCTGGAAACTGTCTGTTTTGTTGACAAAAGTCTGTTGACCAAACAGATAACGTGGGAGTTTCAATCAGCTTACCTGCTCTCATATATCTGAAAAACAAAGATGTTTCAAGGATCCCTCAGTGTAGTGAAGTAACTCAAAAAAGGCAGCAGACTAGATAAAATATGTATTCATTCAATGAGAGTGAATAAAATCTCCAAAAGTTCAATGTGAAACATTCCCTTTCATCTTTTAAGCACCCAACAGAGACTGACTTTGGCAAAACAAGTTGCATACTTTTATAGTTCCCCAATCACATATTTGAAAACATTAAATATGTTCTTAAAAATGCAGAACCACATAAAAACCCAACATATATACAATATAAATTCTGCAGAGAATCTAATGAAAACTTATTAAAATATCTTTACATCAATCCATGAAAAATGTTATGTAAGCTTTTTATACTTTTTATGTAAGTTTTTATATCCAACTATTATAAATTGTTAAATACAAGGTGATATATTAACTAAAACCATGTCATGAATAATAATGCACATACCAAAATGTGCTTACCCAATAGAAAAATAATTACATTTTTTATTTTTTGAACCTTTAAAGCTGTTACAGATAAAGAAAAAAGAATCAGTGTATGATTTATCAATTCTTAATTTAAGGAAAGAAACAATAAATATGCAATTGCATATTAAAACGCAACTGCCAATAGAGTTCCCTGTATTTATAGTGGTCTCCCATGTACCACCTCTTATGTCCTTCTTAATAATGTCGAGGATGCCGAATAAAGGCTTAGTATAATTTTTTATACATTAACAAATGTTTGTAAAGAGAATTATTCAGATTAGTTATATTCGTTAGATTCTTAGCAGAATTTGTATTTTGTGTATATCTATCTATCTATCTATCTATATATATATCTATCTATATCTATCTATCTATATATATATATATATATATATATATATATATATATATATATATATATATATATATCTGTATGCACACACACACACACACACACACACTCACACACACACACACACACACACACACACACACACACACACACACACACACACACACTAAAACATTGAAATGTCACTTACTCAAAATTCATAAGGTCAAGACAAGGACAGCGAATCTTTAGAAAGCCGAATTCCAGGAACATCACAGTTTCTCTTCATAAAACTAACCACTGGGCCACCATGGTGAGTTTTGTCCTGTTCTACACTGTAGTGCGATCTCAGAGGTGACTTTAAAATATATAATTTTTCTGATTTTACTGTGGACAATTGTTTAGCAAATCTATTGGCTAAGAGTCTGACCTTTGTTCCTTCTAAGAGGGCTAATATTGCAAATGTTATTATGGATTTAAAACAGTACACACATGTAAGTTGAATTTTAGATTAATTTTAAATTAAACTACTCCTGTTCTTTCAGGGTTGAAAATTGCTAGTACATACAATCCACCTCTCCACCCCATTTTACAATTGTTTGAAAAAATATGTGAGATGGACTTAAGGTTGACCCTGGGTTCCACTAATTATCCACAGGTGGAATTTAATGTTTCTAAAGAAGAAATGAAAGTACTGAGTGAGATTCAGGCATGTGGGCTAAGGGTCATGAAACCTGATAAGGGGGGAAGGGTGGTGATTATGGATGATTATAAGATAAGAATAGAGTTAATATTAAATTCAGGAACTTGTGCCCTGGGAGTCCCTTACTAGTGCCCATGCTAAATTCCTGGACCAAACCCTGAAATACCTGTTGGAGGAAGAAAAGCAAGTGTGCAAATACAGCTGGGATTTTATTTTTTACAGAAGATGAAGTGGGTAGAAATTTTTGAGGAGGACTTTTTAGTTACTGTAGATGTGAAAGATTTGCACTCTGTGATCCTGTAGTCTGAGGGTATCAAGTGGTTTTGTGAATACTTGGCAGAAAGAGAGGTAAACCAAAGTAAAATTAATTTGAATGAGGAAATACTTGAAATTAGTTTGAAAAATAATTATATTTATTTTGACGATAAGGTTTATTTGCAGTTAGAGGGAGTGGCTATGGGTTCAAATGTAAGGGCATGATTTGTGAATATTGTTATGATTAAATGGGAGAAAATGTTTATTTTAATGGGCAATTTAATAATTCTATTAGAGTTTATATTTTGATACTTGATGATTTGTTTTAATTTGGAAAGACACTAAGTAAGGACTGGAGTGTTTCAGAGAATATATTAATACAACCACCCATCTTTTGAGGTTTAGTATGCAACTTAAAGAGAAAATTTCTTATCTTGATATCTTGTTAGAGAAAAATTATGAAGATAAAAGATATATTACTAAGATTTATCGCAAACCCTCCTACTTCAACATGATTTTGCACTATTCGAGTAGCCACCCATATAATCAGAAGAAAGCAATTGTCAAAGGTCAGTATGTAAGGGTGTCTAGAATGGTAACAGAGTTTGATGATTTTATTAAAGAGTGTGGTTTTATGAAAAATATGTTTTTGAACAGGGGGTATCCTAAAAAGATGATTGAATAATTGTTATCAGAGGTGATAAAAAAGAGAAGGGATGGATGAACCTATTCTGGCTAAGGGGCATGAAACACAGGGGAGATTTGTGAATGCCCCTGTGTGTACCTCCTGCACATACACAACTGCATGTGTTACCAGTTTTAGTATGGATAGTGCAGTTGTCCAGTGGGTTCTTCATAAGAATTGGAATTTCATTAAGGAATATGGTGAAATAGCATCTATATTGGGTAAACAACCTATTGTGGTATATAGAAGAAATAACAACTTGAAGGGTATTTTAGAGGGAAAGATGATGAAATTGGACCCAGCAATGTGTGGTATGAAGAAATGTGGTCACTGTCCACAATGTAAGTGGATTTGTGAGGGGAACAGCTGTTCTGTTTTGAATAAAATATTTTTATTTTAATGGTAAGTTTAATTACAAAACAACTGGGATGATGTATTGCACTTTGTCAGGGGCGTAGCTCATTCTACATAGGTAAAACTGAATGGGCTTTAACGTCTTGAATGTATGAACATGTATATGACATTAAAAAGAATAAAAACACAAGTGGCCTGGCAAAGCATATTTTAGTTTCCCCTGAACACTCCTTCAAATTTGTCATTTTAGAAAAAGTGGATGTTTAGAAACGGGGGGGGGGGCTTGGCAAGTACGGTTAGAAATAAGAGAATTGTACTGGCAGCTCTTTTTCGATGCTTTTAGGCGCCCAGGGCCTAAACTGTAATAGAGCTTGTTTGGTGAGATTGAAACCCTTGATGGATGATTGTAGTGTAGTGGTTATTACATCTGTTTTATATGCAGAAGGTTCTGGATTCAGTTCCCAGTGGAGGCAATATGGATCTTTTGTGTTTTTGATGTTTATTTGTCTTTTATGTCTTATGCATCCTTGTATAACATTTGGAATACCTTGCTTAAAATATTAGGATGGGGTAGGAAGTGAATGACTTTATAAATATGCTTGTTTCTAATTTTTACCTATGGTTTATTAGTTTGTAATATATTTTACATAGGTATCGGTTTAAACTTAATATTTTAAATATTTTATTTATAAATTGTTTATTGTATATTTGTTGTTTATATGATTGTTAGCTTTTTGGAACTAATGTTATAATATGTTTTTGAACACTGTCTCTTTAAATGTAGGGAAGAGGAAACATGGTGTTTTCAACTGAGGTTATTTAAAGGCTAAGTTGGGTGTACTTTGTTTAAATTAATCTGAGGAAGTTCTGGAAGGTACCAGAACAAAAGCACTATAATGAAATTTTTTCTTGTTTTTACGTGTGAGTTTGTTAAACCTACTAAAGGAAGTTTTATCCGTGCTGGACTTGCTGCTGCTTTTTCTGCTGGTCGTTCACCATTTTGTTGAATTACTGGTTTGTGTTTTGTGTCTTTGTTTGTTCCTAAATGGAAAACCCCAGGCCTGGATGCAGTACGTAACTTTTGACTAAAAGTATTAACATCTTTACATGAAGATTTAACCCTGAGTAAGAACTACCTATATCCACATCCCAAACAGACACTAACCTGGTTAATAACAGGAAGAAGGATACCTCTCTTTAATAATGAACCTGCAAGCTGTCCTAAAACTATTAGACCAATAACTTGCCTTCTGACAGTGTACAAAATATATACTGGAACTGATGCCGACAGAGTTTATAGTCATTTAAAAGAAAACTCAGTCATAGCAATAGAAAGTCATATGGAACAAAGGATTGTTTATTGCTAAATAAAGTCATAATGGAGAATTGTAAAAAGGGGAAGAATCTAAGTATGGCATGGATAGATTATAAAAAAAGCATTTGACAGCATCTCACATTCATGGATAAAGGAGTGCTTACAAGTGTTTACAATACACCCTACATTGATGAATTATATTACAGTGACCTTGAAACAGTGGCAAACCACTTTGCAGCTAAGCTGTGATAAATGACAAATTATCCCAGGGATAAAAAATTCAGAGATAGATGTTACAGCGTGGCAGTTTGTCACTGCTGTTCTTTCATCTTGCCCTTAACCCAGTAAGCTGTCTATTTGACAAATTAAGTCATGGTTACAATTTGGCTCCCAGAAAACAACCAAGTGTAAAGACTTCTCATCTTCTTTTTGTGGTTGACTTAAAACTGTGTACTTCATCAGATAGAGAGTTGAAAACACAACTGCTAGTGGTTAAAACTTTGTCAGATGATATAAGAATATCATGTGGACTTGATAAATGTACAAAAGCAGTATTTAAAGCAGGAAAGCTGCAGTACCAAGAAAATATCAGTCTGGGACAGGAAACTGATATAAAGGAACTTGAGCAGGAGGGAGTATCTAGGAATTGATGAAGGGATGACAATAAAATAAGAACAAATCTGAACAAAACTCTGTAAGGTATATCATAGAAACCTAAAACTAATATTAAAAATATCATAAACATCTAGGAACAAAGTCCAAGCTATAAATCAATTTTCTCTTCCTGTTCTAACTTAGTTTCGGGGTGACTGATTTGCCCTAACAAGTGTTGGATAAGTTGAAAGAAAAACAAGAAAAATGCTTCACACTTAAATGATATATAAAAATCAGTGTATAGCAAGATTACATATTCCTCATTCTGAAGGAGGTATGGACCTACTCTAAAGTGACTACATGTATAGATCTGCAGTCTTGGGACTGCATACATATCTCCTGATTTCACCAGATCCAAACATGGTGAACATTTTAAAACATGAGGAGAACAAATCTAAGAAGACTTCCCTGCTTAGTTTAGTAGAAACATATTGGTGTCAAGTGGGAATGAAAATCAAACCAGAAGTAGACAAACATCAGGCAGTGACTGAATGTGCCAAAAAAGAAAAGAATATAAGGAGAAGGCTCAGATGAGAAGGCAAAAAATGTGGAAAAGGCATAAATATAGTTGCAAGTACAGAAAACTCCTGGAACAACCTCTTGTTGATTGTGATTTAATGCAGGAATGGTTCAGGAGAGGTGCATTTAAACTAAAAGACAAAAGGTTAATATTGGCGGCCCAGTATAGAAGACTATGTACACATTGATTTACAAAGTCCATTGAACATGTGTTAGTAAGATACAAATGCAGATTCCGTAAAACAGTACTGCAGACATCTTGTTCTGGGTGTGATACACTCATGGCAGAAGGTCTGTATACTGAAAGGCAATAACGTGGCAAGACTGTTGCACTGGGAGTTGTACAACCATTACAATATGGAAATAACTAAGAAGCATTGGAAACATGAGCCATAAAGCTTCATAGAGAATGATGAAGTTTATATCACATGGGATCACCCATTACCAATAGTTCAGAAAACAGATGCTAGAACACGAGATATTATAGCCCATGAAAAAAAGACAAAAGAAGCATTACTCATTGAAATTGTTACTCCCTGTTATTACAGTGTCTCGCATACAGAGTGAGACAGGCTTAAAATAACAGAATTTGTAGGCAGAAACCAGAGCAATGCAAAAGAAGGATACCCCAGACAGTTGCAATAGTAGTAGGAGCAATGGGTCTCATAAAAAACTATTTACAGTTGTATTAAGGTATGCTAGCAATACATGTAACTCCATATGAATTACAGAAAGAGTCAATTCTGGGCACATTCTGGGTGCTACAGAAAGCACTTTTGGATAACATTAAACATTGAAACAATACTAATTTCATGTACTTGGATCATGCCCTCACTTAGTAATGAGGTCCTTTCCAGTTTAGTATTAGACACAAAAGACATGGAGAAACTAAACTGAGAGAAAAAATACCTCACTGACATAGTGAGAAGATGTGTAGCCTCTACTTTCTTACTGCCATCGCTCCTCTTTGCTGTCCCAGCCTTCAAGTCTCACAAATGTCCAAACCTGAGCAATGTTATAATTCTTCTTCTTTCTGCTTTTCCTGGTTAGGGGTCGCCACAGTGGATCACCTGTCCAGTCATGATTGGCAGTGGAGTTTTAAGGTGTTGAGTTGCCAGCCTGGTGCACAACCTTTCACAGAAGACACACACATGCACGCACTCATGCCTAGAGCCAAGTTAGAGTGTCCAAGCCACCTACAGCATGTCTGTGGGATACGGCAGGAAACCAGAGCACCTGGAGGAAATCCACATGACCACAGGGAGGACATGCAGACTCCACACAGAAGGCACCCCAGCCAAGAATTGAATCAGACAACCCTTGCTGTGAGGTGGCAACGCTAACCACTGCACCACCGAGGCAGCCCACTGAGCAATGTTATAATAAAATAGCCAAATGTGCAGTAAACTAGAACAAAACACACCACTGCCTAGCCCCCTGAAAATTAAACTGATTAGAACTACCACATTCTCTATCTCTCTCTCAGCTAACTGTAATACATAGACTTCTCTATAAGGCAGAAAACCATCCAGCTTTTAACTTACTACAGTAGATTTTATACTCTAGAGAAAAATCACTAATCACTGGGAACAAATCATCTAATACTACAGGTGACACTCTATATTTAAATAGTGTAGTTAAACTGTGAAACCACATCCCAGTACCACTGAAATTCATTCTGAAAACACACACATTTAAAACACAAGTAAAACTTCACCTATTAAATCAGTGGATCTGCTCCTATATTTCTAAAGAATAAATGCCACTATTATCTTCACTTTGCCATATTTTCAAACCATTTCTGTTCATTCAGTATCCTATGTCCCACAACTTGTATTCATCAGTTTCTAATAGATTAATTACCAGGTCTCAGCCCTATACGTAACTTTGTCACACTTCTCATCCCCTACCTCTGTACAGCTAATATAACTTTATGTCACCCCTGGGATTCTAGATAGTGGCTAAGGCTCTTGCTGCCCCTATAGTGGCTTTTTTTTTGGCAAGGTTCAAATGACAAATTCACCACTGTAACAGGAACAGGCAAGCAAAAATGGAGGGTAATGCTACTCAGTGCTAGAAATCTAAATCTCAAAATGCACTCACTCGAGGTACTCCTTAAAATGGAGAACATCAATATCTGTGCAGTGACTGAGACTTGGTTCAAGGCTCTAGAGAGCACCTCTGCATTACCAGGCTATAACTCACACCACACTTTTCGTCCATCGAACCTGTACCAGAACACCAAAGGCGGAGGTGTCTCCATATTCATTAAGGATATCCACAACTCCAGGCTAGTTGCGCAGCATAATGCATCCAAGGCTATCCAAGTGCAACTAACTCTGGGCAAAACTGCAATCCAAATTGTAGCTTGCTACAGATCCCCCAACATGCCCCAGGATCCCCATTCCTTTTTTCTTGATATACTAGAAAATATTAAAGTTCAACCAAACACTCTAATAATGGGTGATTTCAACTACCCCACCATTAACTGGGGAAACTATTCATGTACCAACTCCTTTGCTCAATGCTTTCTGGAATTCATAAATTTCAGTGCTCTAGATCAACTTATCCACACCCCCACCAGAGGCAACAATATCCTAGACCTAGTCATTACCAACATGAGTGACCGGTGTTCCACACCTGAAGTCAACTCCTCATTGGTCATATCCAACCATAAGCTAATCACCCTAGATATCCGCACCCCCCCCCCCATCCACCATTAAGGAAATCACAGTAAAACTTTTCTTAAAGGCCATTTTCATGCTTCTTAAGGCAGAAGTAGCGAACTTTATGACACCCATGCAGATGGACAATACAGTTACGACTGCTGAATCCTACACAAATGCACTCTATAAGCACTTACACGAGTGCATGGATCGTGCTATCCCAAACAGAACCAAGATGCTATCCTCCAAATAAAGGAAGCCAATCTGGTGGTCCCCTGACATAAACAAACTATACAACAGAAGGAAGAAACTGTTGCAAAAGAGAGTAAAATTCCATGGGTGGAGGAGCTCCCTGGTTAGCCTCAGTAAGAAGCTGAGATCCCTATTAAGATCCTCCAAAGCTAGCTATGAAAACAAAATCACGACTGATTGTAAGGGCAACCACAAAGCATTCTATAGTTATGTCAAGAATCTCAGTGGCAACACCCAGATCCTCTCTGACTTACAACACAATGGCATGAAAATTACAGAACCAACTGATATTGCCAACATCCTGGCAGATAGGTTCAGTGCTAACTTTACCCCCCTTTCACCATCTAAAGGGCCCATATCTATACAGGAAGAATGCAGAGTCCCTGTAATCACATCTATGCAGGTAAAAGCTGAACTCTCTAAAACCAAAAACACAGCATCCATGGGACTGGACAACATCCCTGGCTGCATTTTACACAAACTTCAAAACGAACTGGCTAGCCACCTAAGCACCATGTTCAATCATTGTCTCACATCAGGCTTTGTGCCCACTGAATGGTGCACAGCAACAGTTATCCCACTCCACAAAGGGGGAGCCAACACTGATCCTGGGAACTATTGCCCTATTAGCCTGACGAGTCTGGTCTGCAAGGCCATGGAGCATATCATCATGGAACTCATAAAGAAAGACATTGGTAACCTCCAAACAATGGACCCCACCCAGTTCTGGTTTGTGAAAGGCAGATCATGCCTTCTGAACCTGATCGACTTCTTTGAGGCAGTCACCAAAGCCGTAGACAAGGGTAAGGTGGTTCACACAGCCTATCTTGACCTCGCCAAGGTTTTCGACACCATCCTCCATTCTGGAATTATAGCTAAACTCACTAAACTAGGTATAAATCCCTATGTCACAAGATGGGTTGCCAACTGGCTCACTGACAGAACCCACACTGTAAACGTTGCAGACTCCAAATCTGACTTTAAACCAGTGACAAGTGGAGTACCACAGGGTTCAGTCCTGGGATCTCTACTGTTTGGTATCTACTTCTCTGAAGTACAGGCTAACACAGAAGACCTCTAGCTAACGAAGTTCGCAGATGACTGCAAACTAGGAGCCATAGTCAAGTCCGCAAATTATGTGGACATCCTACAGAAGGGCCTCACTAAGACAGATGCCTCGTGTCAGAGGCATGGTCTCAAGTACAATGACAAAAAGTGCATTGTCATCCCCTTTGGTAAAAACTCTGTACCCATGAACTATCACATAAAGGCAGTCTACTTAACAGTGAATTTGTGATAAGAGACCTTGGGACCCAGGTGGACAGTAGTCTCTCCTCTGATAATCACATCACCACAGTAGTCAGGAAATCCTTCTACGTGGCACACCTCATCACAAAAGGGTTCTCATCCAGGAAAAAATAGGTCATTGTTCCCCTCTATTCAGCATTCATTAGACTCATTATAGAGTACAATGCCTCTTTTGGAATGTACCTCACAAGACATCTGCAGCAGCTGGAAAGACCACAGAAGTACCTCACAAAAAGGATTACTGGCCTCAAGCAGATGCTCTACACTGGCCATCTAAAAAAACTCCAGCTTTACTCTGTAGCATATTGCCTACTCTGAGGAGATCTCTGCCTAACATATACAGCTATGTCAAACCCAGAGCTGTTGGATATGCTACACCTAAAGAAATCTCAATCTCTCCGAGCTGCATGCTCTAGGGACCTAAACCTTGTCACCACAATAAACAGGACATGCTGGAGGGATAGATTCCTGTCCCAGAGACTTCCTATACTCTGGAACAATCTACCCATCTATGTCACGCAAAGTTCCTCATTAGCACTCTTAAAGAAAAATCTTGATGTGTGGATGGGAAATAGGAAATACACCCCGGGGATTACTTCTGTGGCTCTGCTCGACAGGGGCACAGGAAATTAACTTTCTTGGGTGGCATAAGTCAGGGAACCTTGTTGACTAGGCTTACTTAGGCCCTTGGGACAATAGCCTGGTACCTACCTATGAACCTATGAACCTATGATAGCTGCATATGTAATTATCAATGAACCTGCTTTATGCACTGCCTCTTAACTACAATATTATTATTTTCTGGCCTACATAGACACTTCCCTTAACTGCATTTCTTTGAATTCCTAAGCACTAATCACATGATCTATTATTTATTAGACAAACCCACTACTACACCTCTTCAATCAATGTTTCAAAATCTGTTAATGTTTAAGTGTCTTTTATACTGTAATAGTTTGCCTTTATTCCAAATGAATGAAATTTCATTACCAAATGAATGTATATTATTTAATATCCGCTCATGTATATTATTGAATGTCTGCTGAAAAATGCTTGTAATATGTTGGAGCATTTCTCCCCAGATCTCAAATGAAAAGGGGATTTTGACTAAACCCAGTTGGGAAAACCTCATAAAGGAAAGAAAGACAAAATAACTAAAACTAATGCCATCCACAATATCTGTATTGTTGCCATTGATATGTACACAGATATTTTGATTGTTGGCTGATAAGGAAGTCTGATATTGATGAAGTACAGGAAGGTATTCATCAAATATCTTAAGGGAAATGAGGGATTTATTGAAGTTAGTTAATTACAGTGTATATACCATATCCTTTGGAAGTTCATGCAGGAGTGGCCTTAGGTCAACTGCTGCCTTAGGCAAAAGGACTCCATGGTGCCCCCCACCACACCACCCAGTGCCCCCAACCTGGTCTACCTACACCAGATAAATACTGGAAAAGCATCCCTGCTACAGCGGCACCCTAGGCGGCCACCTAGTTGGCCTATGCCTAAGGCCGGCTAAGAGTTCATGTACCAAGAGCTGTCTATGGTTCCATTCCTACATCTTTTTATAGTAAAATAGTTAGTAAGAATGTTCATTGCCAGCAAATGTTGACATCATATTATCAATAATATAGCAATTACAGTTTCTTAAAGGATAGAAAAGATGTTCTGATGGTTTATCCATAGGAGATATTCTATACACGTCATCAGGTAAGCACAAGAATTTGTCAGGTCTTGTAATAGGAAGAAAGGATATATTAGTAAACAAGCAAAACAAGAAAACATTTTGATTAATGGCTGAGATTTGCGATAACCTATACTACCAATACACAACAGTTAGGAATTATTTTTTCAAAATAGTGATTGATATTGAAGTACAAAAAGGGATCTTAAGTCAGTATCAGCACCTCAGTGCAAGCTCATTAACAGGAAAGGCAGAACAGTGGGATGACATCTCTGTTATTTTAAGATAAATTTATTGAAAAGCAAGCTTAGAGTACTTTGACAGTTGAACAACCAAAGCAATATTATCTATGTTGAAATTGTGTCCTTTGCAAACTGATTACTAAATGTTCAACATTTTCATTTAGAAATGCATCTAAAATTTAAGATGCACACCAGCTTATTTTCTGTCAAAGTGAATGGGTCATTCATTATGGCATGTGAATGTATGGGGCCTTTTGCAAAGGTAAAATATCAGGTTTTTCTTCCTTATGTCTTACTGCTGGACATTTTAGTGATATTAGATGTAAAGGAATGAATAATGTCTTGCCTTCTGAGCCATTAGGAATCTGAAAGTCTAAGACCTTTTATTTCTTCACAAATCAGACAGTTAAGTGAACGCTGGAACCAGAGTTTAGAACCTTGTTCAGCAAATAAGTCATGGTGGAGGGACAGATTTGTCATGCAACAACTACCCCTGCTCTAGAAGAAACTTCTTCTCCAGATCAAGCAATGTTACACACTATGTTCCTTTAAGAAAGAATTAGAAAACAGGATGGGTATTCCTAAATTCACCCCAGTATGACAGGCCTATTGCTCCATGAAAAAAGAGGCAAAGTCTAATGGTGATTACTGACAAGATACAAATCATCACATGGCCCAGTTGCCTTGTACATTCTAAGATTTTATACTTTGATTCTATTTAGGGTCCAAATGGTACAGATAAAGTAACAAGTCTGTGTCCCAATAAGGTAAGCTGGCATAGTATACGTACAAAAATACTAAATAAAAAAATGGATATTTCATTTGGATGCATTATTTGCCCCTGGTTTATGTTAATTTTTAATTCAGAATTAATTGGTAGGAAGTATTATGGAAGTGTTATAGTAGCGTATTGTCTTATTATATATTTATATTCTGAATTGAATGAGTGGAAATATTTATTTGCTTTCCTTTTATTGGAAATATTCCTGGTCATTTTTTTTTTTGGAAAATTGTTTGTGCCATTTTTAGCAGATTAAGTATATTAACTTTTGTTTATCACACAAATTAACACATTTGATCAATGTTACAGAAAGATTCTTTTTATTTACATTTGTATTTATGACCATTAGAAATCTCTATTTCAAAATCAATGTTCTCTTTTCAGCAATTTATGTAAGCTAAATGTATAACATGATTTTTCATTGCATTTGTTATTAGTTCATATCAGTTATTTGTGAATGATTTAAAAAGGTAAGGAGTTAAAAATGAGATCTGGCATTGACAAATGTATCTTGTAATGAAACTGTTTTATATGTTTCCATTAAATCTTTTGCAGCTTGTATGCTGAGGTGCAGTTGAGTATAAACTATAGAATCTCTCTGTCATGCTTTGGTTTATACTTGTATGCATTGCTGGCATTTTTGAAGAAGTTGAATTATCAGGCTCATTCATGAGTCGTCTGCAATTCCATGCTAATCATGGGTCTTAAATGCTGAAAAGTATAGCATTGTTACTCTTGATAAGACCTCTATCCATTCCTCTTTCATATCATTGGCATTCCTTTTAAAGTTGACCACATTATTAAAGATCTGGATACATACATAAAGAGCTCTGTGTTAACCACTATGTCTTAGTAATGGGCAGGAAGTCCTTCTGCTTTGCACAGATTATCTGTTATGGCATCTCTTCTTGGTCCATAGACCCCTTTATCCTTTATGTCTCTGTCATCAGGCTAGTAGTCAAATACAATGCCATTATTGGAACATGTTTCTAAGTACTTTGACAACTTCAAAGTCTCCAACATTCTCTGGCAAGAAAATTTAAAATCTCTGTTGTTATACTTTGTTTCCTACAGGCTGTTAAGATGTTTGAGAGATGATCTTAAGCTAGCATTTTGTGCTGTGAAAGACCTTTTCATTTTTGATTTACATCATTAATCAAACAGCTCAACTTGTGCTCAGTCCAAGAACATAATTCTCCACTAAACGATCAACAATACCTGCTGGATCAACATGTTTCTTATCAATACACTATTAGAATAAACACCTTCTGCACATAAGACAAATCTTTGCAAATCTTTAAAGTGAACCTCAGTAACTGGATAGGTAAATCTAGCATTAATGCCAGCCACAAGTGAAAAAGGTAAATCTGGCATTAATGTCAACCACAGCAACTGGATAGGCAAATCTAGCATTAATGCCAATGATCCATGTAGATGGGGTTAGTTTACCCTTATAATTCAGTGTTGAAATGGTTATGTTTCTTATAGCTTTCCTGCTTTATATTTATTATATACTTCTGTTTGGAAAGTATGGCTCTGTATAAACTTTCCTGCAGCAGTTTGTGATCTAAATGAGTGGTTATGTCAAATAGTTATGAAGATCCAGAGGCTACATGAAAGGCTGGTTTAAGAAAAAAGTGTTAGTTATGATATTAGGAATTCAGGCTTTAGATATATATATATATATATATATATATATATATATATATATATATATATATATATTTGTGTGTGTGTGTGTGTGTATTTGGTGTCTACAGTTGTACAAGATAGACTGATTAATATATAGAGTTATCTAGTGCAGCAGTAGCGTTGTTGCTTCACAGCAAGAGGTTCTCCCGTTCAATTCTCCGCTGGAGTGCGGGGAGTGCCTTCTGTGTGGAGTCTGCATGTACTCCCTGTGGTTGGGTGGGCATTCGAAAGATATGCGTAAATGGGCGTGCTTTCGTTGAAGGTTGAACGTTGAGCTGGCACCTTGGCGTTCGCGAAAATCTACTGACAATCATTAGCAGACCGGAGTTCCGCTGTGGTGACCCCTAACCGGGAAAAGCCAAAAGACAACAACAACATCTGGAAGAAGAAATAGGAAAGGCTAGTATAAAAAGACAATAAGAATTCACTGTATTGGATTACAGAGGTAGAATGGGAAATGTTTAGGGGGATTTCTTTGTAAGTGTTAATTTAGAAAAGGTGTATGATACTGTAGCTTATGATAGCTTGTTGAGAGTGTTAAAGAGGGTTGGAACTTAATATATAAAAATTTTATCAAAAGAAGTATATATATGCTTTTTGCAATAGGACCTCTAAGTGGATGGCTATGGTAAATTTGCAAACTGAGAAAATGTATTAAACAATATTTTCTTTTATAATAAAAAGATTCCTAGCGTTAGCAAAACAATGGAGGGGTAGGACGTGACCATAAGCGTTCGCTTCGATATTTTTAGGATAGATTATATTCACCACAGCAGTTCCAGTCACAGTACTCCAAATAACATCCATTCCTCAAAAAAATTTTTTTCATATAAACTTCATGGAGGCTACTCCTTAAAATAGGTTGGTGTGCAAAAGTAAAAACGCCGTTCTTTGATAAATCCCAAATTTATTGTGTGCACTTCAGGTAAGCGCTTTCGATAAAATCTTCATCAGACCTGATTAACACAATTAATTACATCATTTAAATACTAAAAAGAGCGCAAAAAATCACTTTCATCTTAAATTAATACACTATGTAAATAAATGACTTTATATTTACATACAAAAATGTTTAAAAACAATGTATTTATGCTTCCTTTTATATGTTGGTGTATACGTTACTATATATGTTGGTTCCATAACTTCCATTTTTTCATTTATATTATTACGGAACTGTCATATATATCTAGCATAAGTTGCTTCAAAAACATACTACACTATAATCAAAACACATGAAAACTAAATCCATTTACTATGATAAATACTTAAATGTTATATTGTTAATTTATTTCCATAAATAGATCATTGATGAAATAATATATTAAAAATTAAAAATATATATAGTAACGTAAATATATATAGGAACTGCTGTGGTGAATATAATCTATCCTAAAAATATCGAAGCGAACGCTTATGGCCACGTCCTACCCCTCCATTGTTTTGCTAACGCTAGGAATCTTTTTATTATACAACTGGTGGCTTATATTTTACTTAGCGAAAGCATTCACTCCGTGTGTGTTCATTGTTTTTGTATTCAATATTTTCTTTTAAGCTCATTTTTATGTATGGATTATGTGGATAAAGTAGTTAAAAGCAATGGAACGAGTTCAAGTAGTGAGTTTGATTGTTTTGTGAAGTTAGGGTGCCTGAACTTTTTACTTATGCAGAGACATGATGTCAACTGCAGAAAGTAAAAAAGATATATGTAGAATTATTAATAGAATTATTAAGAGGATTCCATACGTTCATAGGGCTAAAATGTAATGAAGAGAAGCCCAAGGGTGTGGTGAAATAAGGACTGTTTCAGAAGGAGAAGTTAATAAAGAAAACCTTTGCATGTTTAGAATTGAATTTAGTGTAAAAGGTGAAAAACAGTAGTTTTAAGGAACATTATGGATGTGGTGCATGTGTAGAGTTTTTAAAAAAGAATCTGACTTTAATTAAATTATTTTTGTTAGGTTCTGCTACCTATTCTGTTGCAGAGTAAACAATGCCAGAAAATTTGGAGAAGCTAATACTGTAAACTTTTACTTGGGAGTATAGCGTTAGCCATTGAAAAAGGGTTATACTTTATATAGGGGTGGTGTAGAGGAAGGTTCGAAAATAATTTAGCTAATAGCATTTTACTTCTAAGTGAATGCATTTTTAATATAATAATGCAATGTGATAAGAGCAAAATAGTGGTATTGCCAAGGGATAATTGTAGGGAAGTTTGTTAAAAATGGCAGATAAGGAAAGACAACAAGACAGAAGGTCCAGCCATGGAAATGCTGGACTTTAAAAAGAAGATAAGTAGACAAAAGTTAGTATGCAAAAACTGATGTAGGAAAATAGAACTTTACGAAGGATAGATTGAATGCATTAAATTATATTAAGTATTATCAAAAAGTTTGTCTGGTATTGTTCAAAAGTGCAATTCCTTTCTCTTTTTGTACCATTCCTCATTCTTTATCTCCCAAAACTGCATTTTTTAGACAAGATCTGCACCCTCAAACTACTGACTTAGTCAAACAAACTTAAGACTATAAAGGTAGCACTATTTATATCTAGAAGCCTAAATAAAATGTTGCTCTCTTTAGAAGCTTTCCTGACCCTCAACAATATAAATATCTGCATAGTTGCTGAAACCTAATTTCAGTGTAGTGATGGTACTTCCACAATCATTCATTCAGACCTACCACCAAAAATGACTATGTTGCTCTAGCGGCATGTGCATTTTCCTAAAAAGTCAAATTGTATCTAGACTTGTAAGGCTGAAAAATAGCCTCAAGCTCTTCTATATGATGCCTTTGATAAATAAATACCCAATACCAGAGCACCCCTTATATCTCCTACAACCCACCAGGTAAATCTAAATAAACTGGAATCTCTCCCCATTGAACCTAACACTATACTCCTAGGGGATTTCAACTGCACTCCCACAAACGTGTATGCACGGTGCATACTAGATTTAATAAATGCTACCTCCCTAGAACAACTAGTTTACATCCCTAATAGGGAATCAAAATTATTGGATCTTGTCCTCAGCAATACAACCCCAAATATGCTTTTCTCCTGTATTTGTCCCATCATTGGTCAAATCTAACCGCTGCTCATTAATTTTAACCACAAGATGAAACATAATTTTACCATTAAATCCTTCTGTCCTTAGAGATTATTTTAAGGCAAATCTATTACAGCTAGTTAATGACCAGATGAAAGCTAAGCACCCCCTCCTCCATGACCCCATCTCACACACTGCTACATATGTGTCCATTTTCTATGCTTATCTAAAAGTGTGCATTGAAGAATAGGTCCCCATCAGACGCAAATGCAATGTTAAGTCCAGGAATAAAACTTTATGATGGAACCCTACTATAAAAAATCAATAAAATAAGATGAAATAAAACTTATTAGTCATAAGAACAAACTTAGCACCCCATTCTCTAAAAGTAAACTCAAAAGATAAAGAACTTAGGAACAAAATCAACTCCACTAAAGATAAGTATGAACTGAAAATTGCCACCTTTGAAAATAACAACCACAAGGCCTTTTTCAACTGTGTCAGTAACCTTCAAACAAATACCCAACAACGTACAGAGCTATTATAGAACAATAATGCATATTTGTTCCAAAAGGCATATCTAACATATTAACTGATCTGTTTAGCTCTAATTTTACACCCTTCTCTAACTTTCCCCACACAGTAGGATGCTCACACCTCCCAGATCACCTCACAGCAAGCCCTGAGGGCACTATCCAAGGCCAAAAGCACTAGCTTTGTGAGTCCAGACAAAGCTCCAAGATGCCTTCTTGTCAACACTAAGCACAGCCTTATAGACTCACTACTAATGTCTCTGTCTTTGCACTGTTTTTGTGCCAGAGATATGAACTGCTATCATCAACACATTTCACAAAGGAGGACCTACCACTTACCCAGGAAATTATAGATTTATAACCCTTACTAGACTTGCATATAAAACAATGGTGTGCACCACTATGAAACTTATTAAGAAATGTATTAATAATCTCCAACCACTGGGCTCAAACCAGTTTGGGCTTATTAGAAGTAGATCCTGCCTCTTAAGTTTGGTTAACTTTTTGCACAAGTCACTGATGCATCAGATGCAGGCAAATTAGTACACACTGCTTACCTCGACCTCCTGAAGGATTTTGACACTATCCTACATTCTGGTATTATTGACAAGATAATAAAATGAAATGTAAACCCCTATGTTAGTCAGTGTACTAGGCATGCACTCCTTTAAAATGGTTGTTATGACAAAAGGAGATACTGCCAGTCCATCTAGCTGGAATTTTGTAATTAATTATATGTCATTGGTGAATATCAAAATGATTTATATAGGATGCTTGTGTTGTAAATGTATTAGAACTGTATGTCATGTGTATATCAAACTGCTTGTACAGACATGTGTGTGTTTAAAAGGTATTTGTAAAATGCTTGTGTTTAAAGTGGATCCACGGTGTGTCCTACTGGAGGAGAGCAGAAATGTGCATGCATTACTGTGACTGTTTAAATGTATATATTTTGACAGTGGAAACTGGAATGCAGGAGGTGGACTTTGGTCCAGCAAACTTCAGAAAAATATCTGAAATTAAATTACTTTATGGCTAGGCCATAAAAGATGGTATCTTTCAGTTTTCAATGCAGCAAGAGATACAATGTCTGTACTAGGAAACGTTCTGTGTTGTCTTTAGGGTGAACTAATTACTAGTCTTGAAAGCATGAAGGAATGCAATTGTTTTATGACTTCAACATCTGCCAGAGATCTGAGGATATGCCCTTGTCTGTGTATTTCTACAGGTAGATGCTAAATACTGCCAGCGTCATTAGTAGTTGTTTTGCCTAGGAACTAGGGTGAGATGACAAGAAGTAATGTCATTCTGTAAGCCATCCCAGTAGTATTATTTTAGATATTATTTTGAAAAGTCTCTTAATGAGACAGAGCATTCTGCATTCTGTCCTGGACCTGACAACAACTAGAAGATAAATTCACCACATCTGTCTTGCTCTATTATTAAGTTATTAGGTTATAGTAATTTTCTTAGATTCAGTCAGGAATATAGTGAAGCTTAGTTTAGATATGTTTCTTAATTTATTTGATACTGTCCTGTGATGTTGTTTTAAATATTCCCTGTGGTTCTGAATATATATATTTAGTATTGTCTTGTTCTTCTATTATTTAAACCTTTCATTGTGGCTGTTCTATGTAGAGATATTTAAGTTTTGATAGTACTTGCATATTTATGTGGTGCCACTGTGTAGGCCACTCCTAATAACATTGCTCTTGGTCAAACTACCATTTGTATTAATATCAATATTGCACAGTAAAGCTGGATACAATTTGTTAAGGGTCTTAAAGTAGCTGATAAGGGATTCTGGTGGCATTGATAACTACCTTATAGTCTGGGCAGAAGGGGGCATAGTTAGTAAACCTGTGCCAGCCTTTCCCAGGTGTGTGTGTGCATGTAAAACAAATCTCCAAGAGAGTGTGTGTCAGCTACTTGGGCAGGGACATGAAGCACTGGTCTGAAAGAGAGAGTGTTGGAGGACTTAGGTTGGAACCCTGGCTAAGGACTCAACTGTATAGCTGTGCCAGCGGAGATTCTTATTGGGAATCGGGAGGAAGAGGGACAAATGAGCTCCAAAGTGACTGTGGACTCTGTCTGCTCTTATAGGAAATTGCACTTGATGCAGAGAGCTGCATTTGTAAATACTGTGTGTGTACCTGTCATCTTCCCAGTGAACATTTCCCCACTGTTGCCAGTAGTGAGGATTGAGGGTCCTTGATTACTGGTCCAGTGGTGGAGCATCTCAGTTGTTATTAGTGGAGTCCCTCATGGATCTTTCCTTGAGCCAGCTCTCTTTGGGATTTAATTACTTGATGTTGATGGTAAGGCTCAAGGGCCTTCAACTGACTCTCAGATTTTCTAAGTAGATATAACATGTAAAACATATGGTGCCTAGATCATGACCTTAAGCAAAATGCCAAGAAATGTACTATTATATCCTTTGGCAAACATAGGCATTCATGCTCTTTTCACATAGATGACACTCCTTTGAAAGCTGACATAGTCATTAGGCATCTAGGCACTTTCATTGATGATGAACTATCATTCTATCACCATGTATCCACTATAACTAGAAAACAATTCTTTTCAGGCTCGGCTGATTACCAGGGCCACATCTTTCATGTCTAAGGAAATTGTCATCCATCTTTACTCCTCTCTTATCTGACCTATAATCAGAGTCAGATACAGCACTAGGCAAGCTAGAGAGTTGCTTAGGGCCAGCTGGCTGGGCGGTTGCCACAATATTTTTTTTAATTAAAAAGCAAAAGAAAAGAAACATTTTATTAAAGAGTGTTTGTTCTACTTTAAGAATGCCCTCTGCATGTCTCTGCATGCGTGGATGCACATACCCACTGTTGCTTTGTTTTGTTCTTTTCCATGTCCATGCACAGAATTTAAACATCTGGACATTAATGATGGATAGATGGTAGGATAGCTGTGTGTGTGTGTGTGTGTGTGTGTGTGTGTGTGTGTGTGTGTGTGTGTGTGTGTGTGTGTGTGCGTGCGTGTGCGTGCGTGTGTGTGCGTGTGTGTGTGTGTGTGTGTGTGTGTGTGTGTGTGTGTGTGTGTGTGTGTGTGTGTGTGTGTGTGTGTGTATGTGTGTGTGTGTGTGTGTGTGTGTGTGTGTGTGTGTGTGTGTGTGTGTGTGTAATATCCTAGTTAGGGATGACAGGTTATTTAATTTGCTCGGGCTCAAATCCTGTACTGTAGTTACAGGAGACAAGAGCCTGAATACCCTACACTATTAGACTACAAAAAGTACATTTTCAGAGAACTGAGTTTCAGTATGTTCTCAAGGAATTGTGAACTTTGGTGCATTTTTAATGCACTGTGAGCTTCAATTGTAAGAGAAGTTTATTGCTGCTCATTGTGCCTCTTAGCTATACAGCTTTTGCCTCATATTTTGGTCTGTTCCCCATAAAATTCTGAGTTTTCTTGTAAATTATTGGCTTGGCAAATCATTGATGATTGAAGCCAAAAAACAATGCAAGATATTTGAGTTTCAGACTTCATATCCATTTGAAAATTCACACTAATGCAAACCCTGTTATTCTCAGTTTGTAAGAACAATATTTAAAAATTGTCCCTATTTTTGGGCTTTGTCCTTCATTATTTATGGCTTTGTCCAGATTTCTTGCTCTAAGAGGTTGAGAGGTATGCTGCTCAATGTGTAAGTCTTTTGTTTAGCAAATGGTTATCACTGTCTGTGCCATAGAATCTGAACGCAGTGATAGTAGCACAACAGGTAGCATATTTCCTTTTGATACTGAAGGCTGTGGGTTCTACTCCCACACCATGCAGATGGATTAATGATACTGTGTTGTACTTTAAGGGGGTGGGGGTGTTCCAGTCCTTGGTGTCCCATCCATCAGATGAGATGCCTAGTAACTATGAACCTGTTGTCAGTTTGCTGTCAACTCTCTGTTGCAAAATTACCAATTTATCAGTTTTTAACGTAACCAAGTCAATTTATTCTTCAAGGGCAGCAGGTACTGAATCTGTGAATGAAAGACTGCAATATAAAGTTGGTTGTTAGCAGCAACCTCTTCATTGGTTATAGTTCTCTTAATGTGGAATTATTCAGATGACTTTCACTAATGCAGAGATTGTGCATATTGACTGTTACTGAGTGGCCTTTTATGGTTGAAATGTTCTCAAATGTGTAATTTTGTCATTATTGGTTTATACATTTTGTTTCATTGCTTACTGGAAAAAATGTTCAAAATTACAATTTTAAAGTACTCTCTAACACGTGGTGCTGTATTATACAAGGAATATAATTCAATACAAACAGGAAGGTGAATCGAAGAACACATGCATGTATGTATAGTCCTAAAATGTGTGCAAGGGGCCTATGGTTTGAAAATAGCCCAAAGATAAACTTTATCCACCACTGGCCAGATGCATTTTCTTTGAATGTGGGTTTCAATGCTGTTTCAATGCATGTGAGTTTCAAGGGCAGAGAAGTATACTGTTAATGCTAAGCTTTTTTTTCTTTGTGAGACTGTATTGTTTTGTTGAGCAAATGTCTATCAGTGCTCCTGCTATAAAATTTGAAATAAAAGTTTTAAATTAAGTCCAAATTTCTGTAATCATTGTAGTGGTAAAGAAGAAAGTTAGTATGCACATTGAAAGGTCTGAACAGCGTTTAAGGCAACAGGGGAGAAATAGTCAAGTAATGGGACACTGGAATAGTTGTTGTGGGGGGCTACTATGTGTGTGTGTAGGGGGGTCTCATTACCCTGCCTAGGACCCCATTTGACAATCATGTAGGTCTGCCCATAGTAGAATGTATTATATAAACATATGACTTATCTCAAAAGACAGCAGCATTTCCTCATTAGTATAATCAAAAGTATGTTTTCCTTATGCTATAATGACTACCTAAAACAATCTCCCTTCTTTGTATCTTGAGGGGAGACCTCTGCTTCACTGGCAAAGCCTCAAAGAACTGAGCTCCATGTAAATTTACTTCACATCCACAAAACAAACAGTACTTTAAACACTCACTACAGAGAATTAAACTTCCACTACAGCATTAATAGTATATGCTGGTGTGCCACCTCCCCCAAAGAATCTCTTTCTTATGGGACAGACTTTCCTTAAATATAAAGCAAAAAAGAATCCTGTTGCTTTTCAAGCACAGATTGGACAGTTGTATAAAAAACCATAAATTCACCCCTGTACTGACCCCTCGAGCCCTCATTGAAAGGAGATAAAATTGCTAGTTATTTCATGTTGTTGGGTACTGAGTAAATGGGCTCTTGATGCTAAGCAACAAATAAGCCAGCTGATCAACAGACGACTATGAACCTGTGGGACTATACCTGTAAAGGGCTCCTTGATGCATACGATATACAAAGACATGTTATGTGTTAATGAAAAAGTGATAACATTGAAGATGCTTTGCAACATTTCTTAGAGTGTGAGAGGACCAAAAGGTATAAAAACATATTAAAGTATGATACATATTACTCAGAATATTCCTTATTACAGATTAAAAGAAAAAAAGGAGTTGAGAGAATCCTAGGATGTTATCTGCATTATTTAGAGAATATGAGAGGAAATATTTGAGGTTCAGTAGTATAATAAGAAATTATAGGATTAACTATTATACAAGACTCAAAACTAAATATTATTTGATAAAAATGTGGAGGGAAGAGGAAGATGTGAGATGTCTCCGATATAAGATTGTTGATTTCTAGTAACATGTGGATTGACTTCAACAATTGGCTTAAATTATGGTATCATTCGAAGGGTGTACAATATTTCTCAGCCTGGGAGAACATGAGCAAAAGACCACACTGCTTTGACAGATATGGTCTGCACCTGTCCATCCTCAGATTTTAAATATTGGATAAAACCTTTTCCACCCCCATACTGCTTTTTATAGGCACTGCCATCCATATAATCCTTCTAGCATAGCTGTACCAAATGAGGAAAATCTGAAGGTGTTACTACTCAATGCCAGGAGTCTGAACAAGAAACTCCACTCCCTGCAGGCTCTCCTCACCTTGGAGAATGTATAAGTCTGTGCAGCCACTAAGACATGATTTAAAGCCACAAAAAGCACCCCAGAAGTCCACGGCTACAATGTCTTTCACACATTTAGAACAGCTACTGCAAAGCAAAGGAAAAAAAATTGAGGTGGCTCTATATACATTACAAATAACCACACCTCAAGGCTGATGTGTCTCTATATACATTACAAATAACCACACCTCAAGGCTGATGTGTCTCCATATGCATAACAAATAACCCCACTTCAAGGCTGATGTGTCTCTCTATATACATTACAAATAACCACACCTCAAGGCTGATGTGTCTCTATATACATTGCAAATAACCCCACCTCAAGGCTGATGTGTCTCTATATACATAACAAATAACTACACTTCAAGGCTGATGTGGCTCTATACACATTAAAAATAACCCCACCTCAAAGTTGATGTGTCTCTATCGAGCTTCTCACATCCAAAGCAACTTAAAAAAGGTCCAATGCCATATTGTTGCAAGTCATAGGTTCCCCCTCAGTTACCCAGGAAAACCACCACACTCACTTAAAGGCATTCAATACATTCCCTATCATGCCCAACACTGTATTCATAGGCTACTTCAACTACCCCTTTATAAACTTGGCTGTGCCCCCCCCCCAACTATATATACTAACTCCAGGATCACACTACAGTGGGGAAAAGGGCATATACTTTTTACTTGCCTTACAGTACTCTACACAGTGCCATATATACTAACTGCTGTTCTGTGAAATTAGATTCAGTGAAATGAGTTTTCAGTAATGTGAGATTTCAGCAATGTGGTCGGGGTAAAATGAAATTCAGTGAAATGAGATTCCACGAAACAAAGTAAACCCACATATATATATATATATATATATATATATATATATATATATATATATATATATATATATATGTGTGTGCTACTCCATGTAGAAGATTATTAATTTCATAGGAAATGGCAAAAATGAGGAAGGGAAAGGTGAGTGACATTTGCAGGAGAGTTTAAATATGTAGAGGTATATGACAGAAATTGTTATGGTGAACCAATATAAAATCATAATATAGATGTTTCCTTAACAAAAATATGACTTGGGTATAGAATGCCAGGATATAATCATTGATTGGTGTATTACGGTCTTAAGGGCTGTGAAACAGAAATTGAGGTATACTGAAAAATCACAGCAGAGAGGGCAATCAAGAGCACAATGTAAACAGTACTTCAGGTGGTTACCACTCCCTCAGAGTAAAACATCTTTCACCATTCACTAGGAGCTGGCAGTACCCACATGGTAACCCAGATTTCAGACTGGGATACCAAGACACACACCTTTGCTAGACACTGTTAAAATGATTACACTTCTACCACAGGGAAATGTTTTATCATATGAAATAGTTTGTAACAATTGTTAATGAATACTTGGTTTGGTGATTTAAAGAGCAATGACAATATTGTATATTTATATATTTATATTTATATTTATATATTTATTTATATATATATTTATATATATATATATATTTATATATATATATATATATATATATATATTTATATATATATTTATATATATATATTTCTGGTTTACTTAGAAGTACGGTTATGATTCTAATTTTTACATTCAAGTGTTAGGAATCAGGTGCATCTGTAGCTACCAACTGCATAAAGCAACAAAAAGAAAAAAAGAAATGATTTGCAGTTTTTCAATGGAAGATGATTAAATGCCTCTGCCTCTGTTTGAACAATGCAGGTAAATGCCTAATTTAGCTTGCCTGGAAAAATAGCAGGCAGGTAAAATAAAAGATTCTTCTTTACAAACATTTTGCTTTTCTTTTAAGAATTTGTTTATTTGAAAACTACACAAAACATATGCCATTGATAAATAGCTGTTCGTATGTGATGCAATATTTAGACTAATTTGAAAATTGCCACACGTTGCAGTGTTTATTTTAGGTTACTTTGTATTATTCCCAGTAGCCAAGGACACATTTCTTTCAGATGCTTTCCATCATTAAATGAAGCTTTTATGTTTATTTGCTTTGCAAAACTATAAATTTTAATTATATATGTGAAGTGAAGCCAGAAAGTTCAGCAGAGTGGAACAATTTCTTAGCATTTAAGACAGACATAGGGCAGTACTCCCTGCCACACTAATGCACACTTAGAAAAGGAATAGTTACAGCGTATCATACAGATTCTAGAGGGCTGAGAGCATGGAACAACCTTTTATCATTGTAAAAATGTGACAGAATAAATTAACTTTAATGGCCATTTTATGACAGCTCAAAGAATTTGCATTTTAAAATATATTCAATGCTTTCTAAATGTAGCCTGGCTTGTTAAATATGGAATATGTGTGCCTTGAAGTCATTGTGAGGGAGCTAACAGGATAGAAACTGTAATGTTTATTTTGTTTATTTTCTTTCTTTTGTTTAGCTCATTATTTTACAGAATATGCCAAAATGCATACAATTCAATATTAATGTTAAAATGAGCAGCAGCTCAACAGCTCAACAATGCATGCCATGTTTTTTGGAAATTTAATGTTCATACTGCAACCCCCCCCCCAACATGCACCAAATTAACACTAAATTATTATAGCAATAACCAACATCAGTGTGGTATATTAAAGATTTACCCATGGTTGATGTGGTTTAATCACGAGGGCAAAGCCATTTACTCATGGGTAAATTTCAGTATACCACAACCACGGAGTCAGTTATTGCATTATACAACGACATTATTTAAGGAAAAAAAATACTTACTTTTCTTAAATAATGTCTTTGTATAATGGTGCATTACTGTTCTACAATGACTGGCAATTAACATTCAAAAATGAGCACACTGATTGGTCAGCCCAACCAGTGTGTCCATTGTAAATCGAGCATCTATCAATAGAAAAAGTCCAGTTGCCCGGACTTTTTCTATTTATATATGCTACAGAAATTCTAGTTTTGTTTAATTAAAAAAAAAAAAAAAAAATAGGGTCAACTAAGAAATCTGGAAACTTCAAAAGAATGAGAGAAATGGGACAGAGAAAATTCAAGGATAATCAGACAAATTATGCAAAACTAGAGAAATGTACATGATTATCCGTATATTTTCTATGTCTTTTTTCTCTCATATGTTTGAAGTCTCCGGATTTCAATACTTTTTTTTTTTTTATTAAAAACAACAACAATGAAAAGCAATGGGGATCATCTTTCCTTCATTGCTTCCTTTACACAGGGAACAGAAGTCCTATACCAATGTGCAGTACATCAAGAAACCGCCATGATACCACAAAAAATGTGGAACAGCAACACAGCATCATTATACAAGGACATTATTTAAGAAAATATGTAACTTTTTTTCTTAAATAATGTCATTATATAATAGCAATAACCCATGGCTGGGCGTGGGTAATGCTGATTTACCAATGGTTGGCTTTGTTTGGTCACTTGGGCTTCACCCTCATGACCAAACTACACCAACTGTGGGTAAATCCAGCATTACCCATACTCAGCCATGGGTTATGGCTATAATATTTAAGTTGTATCTTATTTTGTAATTAAACAAAGCATATCTGACTTTAAGGAAGTCAACAAGAAACTAGAAACAAGACAGCAGCCTTACTAGTTTGGGTTATCTGCATATATACTCACAAAATACATCTGTGTGCAGAATACTGCAAATAGTTATTTCTCATCTTTATCATTCTCAAATTTGATATCACAGTAACCAGATCTCCTTAACAACCAACCAACAACCAAGCAGCTGAAAACCAAACTAAACAATATAGATAAATATAAAAATCGGCATGCAGGAGGCGTTTAATGCAAAAGTGCTTACCTTCTTTTATTTTCTGCATTTCTGCATTGTATTTCTGCATTTATTAAGTGTGCCATTTTTATATATATCATTTAATTTGGATTTTAGCTACTTGATCGTGTGTTTGGTGACCATTTTCATTGTTTTTATACTTGCTTCCTGGAGTTGACAGCAGAGACTTGTCCCACGAGAGGTCTCTAGATCCAAAAGGCCAAAGTGTTCAAGGTAATCAGTGATTCTGGAATTAAGAGCATCTCTGGAATCGATGCAATCAGTGCTAGGAGGGTTGGGGCCGAATACTGTAAAGACTCAAAAGGAGTGGACTGTCCTAGAAGTATTCTGAAAAGGTTTAATCAGTGCCGAGAAGGTCGGCACCAATAGAAGGTTCCAGTCTAATAAGGCTATTCGGTTCAATAGATGCTATTGGAACCAAAGCATTATTTGTTTCAGAACTGAAGATCTTTCAGTGCCTAAGATGTAGATACCAACAAGGCTATCAGTTCCATAGATACTCTCAGAACTGAAGCAATATTTGTTTCAAAACTGAAGATCCTTTTGGTGACAAATATGCAGATACCAATAGGCCTATCCATTCCATACATGCTGTCAGAACCAAAGCAAAATTTGTTTCGAAACTGAAGATCCTTTTGGTACCAAATACGCAGATACGAATAGGCTTATCCATTCCATAGATGCTGTCAGAACCAAAGCAAAATTTGTTTCGAAACAGAAGATCCTTCAGTGCCGAGGATACAGATACCAGTATGGCAGCTGGTTCCATAAATGCAGTTGGAACTGAAGCAATATTTGATCTTGAACCTAAGATCCTTCGGTGCTGAAAATGCAGATACAGATAAGGCTATAACTTCTGTAGTTGCTGTCAGAACCATAGCATACGCTTATAAGCAGTTGGTTTAGAGGAATTTCAATAAACTGAAGCTCTATGTCAAGTAGAAGACAGTGTTGAGGAAGCAGGTAGCAACAAACTGCTTCTATTCTCTACATTTTTGTCAAAACAGAAGAAAGGCTGATAAGAGAGACATTTCACTTTCCTCCCTGTCCGCATCAGAGAAGGCCTCTGTCTCAAAGTTAATGTATTCTTAAAACACAACATGAGTGTGTTATTTATTCCTTGACACAGACATGGCCCTAGCTTGAACAGGCAACATGGAAGGAAAAAAATCAGACATAAAGGGTGAATCTACTGGCCACATTTCTGGCACATCTTAGAAACCAGAAGGGCCCTTAGATTTTTCAACCAAAAACTTTAAAGCGAACCAGAAACACACTTTCCCAGGAGAAAAACTGCCAAACACATGCACTCACATACTCAGACAAGATAGAGAAGGAAAGCAGAACAATAACAAGATTTTTAAATCGAGAAGGAAGAACCTGCCAACAATGGCAGGAAGAGTATATATATCTGTACAGAAGAAGAGAACTGCCAACAATGGCAGAGAGAATACACTTGTACTGACTTAAAAAGGAGAGGACAAAAATCACATAGGATCAAGTAGAAATAGACAGTGAAGAAAAATACACTTGTATTGACTTAAAAAGGAGAGGACAAAAATCACATAGGATCAAGTAGAAATAGATAGTGAAGAAAAATACACTTGTATTGACCAAAAAAGGATAGAGCAGAAATCACATAGGATCAAGTAGAAATAGACAGTGAAGAAAAATACACTTGTATTGACCAAAAAAGGACAGAGCAGAAATCACATAGGAACAAGTAAAAATATATAGTGAAGAAAAATTACTTAGGGAAGCAAAGGTTATAGACAGAAAAAATAAATAATTGACTTAGCTCAAGAGCTCTGGTGAATGCATCTGTCTCTGGAAGCAGCAAATAAGATATGAGGTAACTAGGAGAGAGGCATTGTGGATAGGACTTTAAGCTTGAGAGATTTTGATTATCACAAGCTGTAGTAAAGGTCGGGTCAATTCCGATGTTGCAGGATGATAGGAATATTAGTTTGCTTTGTTAAGTGATGCTTAGATTATAAACATTGTTATTTAAATAAGGATTATGTTTGTCAAAGAAAATCTTTGTTTGGAATCAAAAGGAGTAACATAGCTGAAACAAGAAAACTGCAACTTTTCTATGTTGTTTGTCTTATTCTAATAATTTTTGAGACAGTGGTAGTGCATTCAACAGGCATTGTCTTGCATTAAGCTTAAAAGACCATGTCTTCATAGGTCAGTTTGATCAACAGAGTCATGGACGTCTGACAGTAAGTAACATAGCTAATGTGGGAACTTGCATTTTAAAAAGTATCCTTTGCTTTTCTTTGTGATGCTGCAACATATAAAACCTTCATTCTCCTCTTCTGCTTTAGAAATGGTAAATTGAACAAGTAATACAAGGGCATTGGTGGCTTCCAAATTCTCCTGTGCAGGTTACCTATGATACAGAAAGTTATTATTGCCTGTCAGTTGAATATAAATCCACTTGTACCTTTCTACATTTTCTTAACTCTCCTCTTCATTCTACTACCACAGACAACTCCCCAATCAGGCCTATCTGTCCAAAAAGTGATGTTCATCTCCCCTTACTGTAACCAGTACAAGATACCATGTATTCATCTAATAACTGTAAAGAGGGGAAACATGATATTCATTTCAAAATTTCTGTTTGTATGTTGCTGAAAACAGCTGTCTGTCATTGTTTTTCACCACATTGATCATGGGTTCATCCAGTTCTGCACTATGTTTCCAAGTAATGAACAATTAGAGTCCAATTTGATATAATTAACTCCTGAAATTAAGTCATGCATTGTTTTATTTTATAATTTATTTTCATCTTGAAATAGTAAAAAAAATATTAACCATACTTTTCACTCAGTTCCTATCTGTAACAATCTTCCATCCCTGTCAGTAACACTGGAAGTATATGATACCTGCTTTTGCGAGAGCAGATAGGATATGTCAGAAGCCATGGCTCATCATTTATTAAAGAATTCCTGGACTATGTATTTCAGAGATCTATGTCATTTGATTTGCTAAGGCTTCTCGCTTCTGATTATTGTTTTCAGGGAAGAGAAGTAGAAATATTTAATAGGTGAAATGTTAATGTTTCCATCTTTACAGTGTAGAACTTGACACTTTTTAAGGCAGTACTGATTGAGTGGAGGAGACAGTTACAGAAAGAACACATTGTGTTCAGTGCATATCCAGTTTTTAAGCTGTTTCATAGCATGCACAAAGTGATACAGTCATCAATCTTGCCAGACAAAAGCAATAAGAACAGTGTGCAAATTCTCTTAGTTTTCATCACTTTTGTTTGTCTTTTACATTAAAGAAAAATCAAATTCTCTTAGTTTTCAACACTTTTGTTTGTCTTTTACATTAAAGAAAAATCATAGGAAAAAGACCAAGGATAATAAAATAAGAACAACATACAGAATGGTGAGATTTTTTTGGAAAAATAAAAATATTAAGCTGCTTTGACAGATAGGGTTAGAGAGAGTGAGAGAGAGAGAAAAGGAGACAGAGCTAAGACTCTGGTCAGCAATGTGTAAGCTTGTCAGTGACTTGGCCAAATGTCATTTTAAGGAAAGAAAAACATGTCCTGCTGGTCACCTTTAACTTACAGTTTGGTGTACAAGTTGTAAGTATATAGCAGGATAGAATTTTTTATAGAATCTATTGCAGTAAAACCTCTTGTATATATTCTTGGTGATAAATGCTGTTTCCATGGGATTCACCAATTCTGTTTGGATGAGATGACCTTTGACGTTTTTCAGTATTCCAAGCTAAGATGTGAAGTCAATGACCTTCTGGTTCACAGTATCACAATTTAGAAATGTCCTACCATAAGAAAAAAGATCTCTTCTGCAATAATATAAGGCACGATTCCTGGCTAGTCGAGTCAAGTTAATCCTGCTTTAAAAATAAGTAATTTAAAATCATGTTACTTGCAAAGATAGACAAAGAGAATCCATATAATTGCATCTCTGCTAATGCATAAAGATGATCATTTTTATTTTTCGCATTCAGACTTGTGATTTAGCTGATCAGATTGTTGATACTGTGCTCTATTGCTATTCATATTGTGATGTATGATGCCAATGTGTTTGACAAATTATTTTGCATTCTGACATTTCATTATCACAGTTACAGCTAGGCAAACATTGCTTGTTGGATGTATGGCATTTTATATAATGTTGACACATGACTTGCTAAAGTCATTGCATCTCTGAAAGAAATCTTTATTGCAGTTAATGACTTTGAAATCCTCCTTGCTCCTTTCATACATAAAATATTTTTTGTTAGACAAATTGTTAATAGCATTTGATGCTTATGGGCTGACTTAGCTCAGACAATGATTCCACCTATATTATTTTATGCTAAGCTTCTGTCAGTAAAATACAGTTTATTGTCAGTTTGTTTTGTTTTCTATTTATTTATTTGTTATGGCCTACAAAAGCCTACCTATACCAAATCATGCCACAACCCACAAGAGAGCATGAAAGGTTGAGCTAGAAAATATATGCCTTTGTTGATGTTTTCTGGTAACCTCTGTCTATTTTGTGTGTTCTGACATTAATATTACAATCTTTGGTGACTACACATTAAAAAAAAAACAGGGAGATAAACCTAAGAAAACACAATGAGCCAGCCATTTACGATAGGTGTGAACTGATCAGTTTGCAAATGCTCACAAGATGAGAATTACAGTTTAGCAGTAATTCCTGATTAAAGACTTAAAGGGTAGGAAAACAAAGTTTAAGTACAGCATAAAAAGTACTAAAAAAATGAGAAGTATCCTGCAAGAAATGCAAATAGGACAGGAAGCTTAAAGCATTTTAATCTGGCTCTGATGAGATGGCTGTTCCTCTTTACTTCTATGGTGAGCAGTTTGCATTAGAGATACGTGGAAGTTGAATTGGGCAAGATGGATTAATTACAAACAGCAAAAAATAAACATCCCAAAGAGCCCTGGTTATATGCAGTATGAGAACCTTACCACAGTACATGTTGCAATGGAAGAATTAGCTTAAAATTGTCTTAAGACCTTTATGATATAAAAGCACTGGTTTGAGTATCAGAGGATGGTGTTGCATGATCTTGCAATACTGACTAAAGTAAAACTGACTCTTATGTTTATATTAAATTTGGTCAAGGAACCTTCCTTGCAGTTAGGACCACTGTTTTTTGGGGATACACAGTCTTTCAACAGTAGCTAAATAAATCTGACTCTTATTTGTGTAAAAGCTGGTTGGAAACTCTCTGGCAGTGGAAGAACTGGTTTAACTGAAACAATCTATATATTCTGAGATGTGTTACTGGCTCTTAATACTTTTTTAATGCAGAAATGACAGCCTACTGCTTTTTTGGAAGCAGACAGCTATTGCACTGGTCCTGAAGATCAATATACCTTGACATATTTGCTCTTTACAGTAGCTGATTGCTCATAATTGTGGATTATGAGATCTTCGAGTCAGTGTGGACCAACATAGCCAAATTCCTGATCAGTAATGCAGTTTTCCTTCTGACAGAAGCATTCATGTTCACATAAAAAAAATCTATGCATGCACTACATGTTAACAACCCACAGAGTGCACATGAGACCAGTGACAGAGTAATCTCAGTGTGAAGAGCAACAGTGTTTATGCTAATGTCCTGTGGCATCTTAAGTGTCCACAAGAAGAGACTCAAAACACTCCGGGGTAAGTAGCACAGCAGCAGCATTTCCCCCTAAGCAGAGACAGGGGGCACTTACATATCAGGCCTGCAGTTCATCTATGGGTATATAGCTGCACATGAGGAAATAGTGGTGTACATTGCAGCTCAATGGGCTAGGTCAGAAGGCTGCACTATGCAGAACAGTTACAAATGTTTCTGAACTACATTGAGTTCACTATATTTCCTGTATGTCATTTATTTCTCATTTTGGCTTTGTAGTCTATTACCTCAGAAGAACAGAGTATTGGCATGTTATAGGGTCACACTGGGCTGAAAACATTATTAGAATACAATCATTTACATAGCTGCTGTGCAACTGTGCCAGTAACCTCACTATACAAGTAACATGATGGCAACCAGATCAACTTTGATCTGGCACATTGCATATGCAAATGCATGCATATATGTGTGTAAATGTATATATGGGTATATAGTGTGCATGTTTTTGCCTTTGCATGAATGTATATTGTACTGCTGCTGTTGCTGGCTAATGCATAACTTCTGGGATACAACACTACCACAACACTTCCAAAAAAAGAAACACAAACTTAATAAAATAAACAAAAAGGCTCCATAAAACGAGAGTCCAAACACAGAGTTTACTGCAGTAAAAGTGAAGCGCTTTTCATCTGTCAAAACAAATGTGTAGACTTCATCAGACAAAACACATTACAAAAACAAGTGCTTTAAATACCTTTTGAATAGTAAAACACCACACGTAATTCACCAACCAAAGTCTGTTAAAAATGCCGTCAATATCCTCTGAACCTCCCACCATAAAAATAACCCTTTATGCACTTCTAGTAAAACAGTAAATAAGACATCTCTTTTGGAGCAGTCACTCCTGTAGGCTGTGTTATAAATGTGGTACTGCAATTAAACTCACAGGCTTATGACCACATTAAAAACAGTTACCAAGTAGCACTCAAGGTACACAAGTTAATTGAAAAGTCTTTTCCCTCGCTAGGTCTACACTGATCATTAGCCACATCCATAAAGTGAAATAAAGTAACATAATTCTTTTTCACCAGGTTTTACCTTGGCAATTCAGTTGGTAACGGTAAAAAAGTAAGATAAGCAAAATGATGTGGTCTTTCTTGCAAAATCTCCTGCTGACAAGTGATGCCACTTCTATTAACTGCTGTCTGCCTGATAAGTAACCAGTAAGTGAGCACAAAAGAGAAGAGTCCCAGAACAATGTATTTGCACAAGAAGGTATACATCTCCAGTATGTATGTTAGTACGCAGAATAAAAATTTTTAACATGCAGCTACAGTCTCTCGCAAAAAAAAAAAATAAACTCTTGGGTAGTACTTCCGTGGTTGTGTAGAACAATATCATCAGCTAAGCACTACTTAGTGGAAATATCATGTCTCTCAACCTCCTAGAACAAGAAATCTGGACAAAGCTGAAAATAATTGGAGTAGAAGGGAGCAAAGGCCCAAAAATAGGGTTAGATTTTAAATACTGTTCTTATAGACTTTAAAAAGTTGCTAGAATAATAGGATTTGTGTTATCATGCATTTTCTGAAGCATATGAAGTCTGAAACTCAAATCTATGTCATTATTTAGTAGCTTCTGTCCCAGTGATTTACCCGAAAACCACGCATTTTATGAGAAAACACCAAAAATATGAATGAAAAATCTGCACAGTCTGCAAAATTCTGCACAGTTGAGAGGAATGTCAAATATACAACTCAGGATTTCAGTCACCATTACTTCCATGGGCATTTGAAAACAAGAAGACTTGATGTATCAAATTTCACAGGAAAAAAAAACTTCCAAATACCTCTGGATCCACAGACTTTGGACTCTACAATGACTTCTGCCATATTGTCAGTGAATCTGCATTATACAGCTAACTGACTTTAGCTGCCCTGTAGTTACCTAGAATCCTAAGTATTTCAGAAAAACATCCTTAAAATCATACCTTCTGCTGTAACTGCTCTTTTCCTAAAAGTGATCCATATTCCCTACACAAAGTAATGTCTCTTAGTACTGTATGTTATGCAATTCCTGTAGGTGCCATCACACTGTTACAGATGCCAACTCTGCCCCTCAGCATGAAGACACTGACGTTAAGACTTCAGGAAGGTATCTTAACCTAGACAGACTATCCACATCATGATGCTAAGTACCTGGGCAGTGCTGAGTTCAGAAGCAGAACACCTGTAAGGTTAGGGCCACTAGCAAGTTTTCTGTTGCCTTCCTTTTGCTGGTGAATTCACTGGGGGGGTGGGGTCTGTAACCAGCACAGGTTCCCTACTTAGCAGTTAGCACCAAAGGGGATCCAAGTGTTACTTTATTGCTATGCATCCTCTGTCTATACTGGAGTTTATTTAGTTTTCCACTCAAATAGCAGACTGTGAACTCTTCAGTCAGTCTGTTTTAGATCACTGCTCCTAACCTGACCTTCAAACTCCAACGTATCTTTTTAGGATATGAAGGGCTTAGAAAAGTCATGCTATACCAGGGTTTTCTTATCACAGATGTTCCAATAATAAACAACAGAACAAGCAGAAACACTTAGAAGGTATACAAAAATTTATAAAACATACGACTCATAAATGACACAAAAATAATTATGTAAAATTGTGAAGGTAAACAGCAATAGTAACAGTACTTAAGTCAAGACAATTTGGATTAGTATTTTTGAAGAACTTGTGGAAAAGGGTCAAAAATGCTGAATGGATAGAAATGGTAAAGGAAGCAATAAGAAACTTTAATATGGAATATATGAAATGGAATGAAGTAGCAGCCAAAGAACATGAAACAAAATTAAGAAAGTTTTCAAAATGCCCCCCCCCCCCCCCAGATCCAGATGCCCAACTTCTGGCTAAGAGAATTACCATCTCTGCATATTGATTTAGCCCAAGAAAAAAGTACTTGCATGCCAAACTGATACTAACATGCTAACAGTAAAAGCTCCTTAAAAACAAACCTGCTGTCTGTCCCATGAACTATAGATTAAAAACTTGCCTTTTAATAATATCTAAATTATATACTAGAATTTAATGCAAACATAATTAACAGTCACCTAGGAAAAAATCACTGAAACAGAACAAAAAGGTAATAAAAGAAAATTATATGAAACAAAGCATTCTCTATTATTAAACAAAACCATAATAGAGAGCTGTAAAAATGGGCAGAACCTCAGCATGGTAGAGATAGATTACAAAGAAGTAAACAACATTCCATATTCTTGGATTATGGAATAATTACAGTTGCACAAAATGTACCCTACATTGATAAATGATGTAGAGGTCAATATGGAAAAGTGGCAAACCATGTTACCCCTTATAATTATTCAGTTATAAATTATCCCATGGGTGAAAATCCAAAGAGTGATATTTCAGGGTGCTTCTTTGTCACGACCGCTGTTTAACTGCACTTACAGCTTGGCATCCAGAAGCACAACATTGTCCAATGACATTCCATCTACCTTTTATGGCTGGTTTAACTGTATAGCTGATCAGAAAAGCAACTGAAAGTACAATTACAAATGGTTAATGCTTTTTCAGATGATATAAAAATGAAATTTCATTCTTGTAAATGTGCAAAAGCAACATTTATAGAAGAAAGATTTAAGAAGCAAGAGCATTTCAACTTTGGAGAGGAATGTGATATATAAGAACTTGGAAACATATCTCAGAATAGGTGAAGTGTCAGCAATACAGCATGAACAAATGGGAACAAAGTTTAGTAAGGAATATTTTAGCAGAATAAAACTATTATTGAAAACAGCCGTGATATCTAGGAATAAAGATCAAGATATAAATCAGCTTGCTGTGTCAGTTCTTACAACTTTGGCATGACTGCACCCCCTGACAAAATTCAGAATTATGAAGGAAAACAGTCTAAGAGGATATCTTTGCTCAAATTATCAGAAGCATTTTTGGAAAGGAATGGTTATGGAACTCAAATCAGATGTAGACAAAATCAGGTAGCAAGAGAAAGGGACAAAAAAGAAAGAAAGAAAGCAAAGATAATGGGCAGAAGAAAAAGAAAGACATTTTGAAAGCCCCCCTATATAGAAAACTGATGGAGCAACCACATGTTGATCAAGATTTGACACTTAATTGGCTAAGGAGATGAAAGGTTAAAACTGGTAGCTCATGATAATGGACTACATCCATATTAGTTTGCAAAATCTATAGAACAAGTGGTTGATACAGACAAATGCTGTTACTGTAGTACAGGACTGGAAACAGTCACTCATCTTGTTGCTGGTTGTGGTATAGTCATGAATGAAGGTCTGTACACTGAAAGGCACAATGATGTGACAAAACTGTTACACTGTGGATTTTGTAAGCACTACAACATACAGGTAGCTGAAATTACCGTAAGATATGAACCACAAAGCATTACTGAAAATGTACAAGTACTGATCACATAGAATCATTCAGTACCAGCAGGAAGTCAATTAGAAGCAAGAAAAACAGATGCTGTCGCTGAAGAGAAAGGACAACAGTAGCAGTAATTATTGAAATCACTGCACCTAGATTGGAGACAAAATTGTATAATACCAGGTTATGCAAGCAGAAACTAGAGCAGCATGAAGTAACACACCTAGATACTTCTATTTGCAGTAGGAGAAATAAACAAGAACTTACAAGCATTCTTAAACCTGTTGCTGACACAGGTAATTTTATATGAACTACAGAAGGCAATTCTGGGTACATTGCAGTTATTGAGAAGTACACTCTTGGCAAATACCATAGACTGAAGCAATCTAATTTCATGAATGTTAATGCTGCCTTGACTTAGAAATGGGGTTCATACCTGTCTTGGTATTAGAAAAATTAACAAAAAAAAAAAAACATGTTGCTTCAAAGTCTCTACAAACCCATACCATAGGTGTATACTAGGCTAATGGCCACTAGGGCCTTAAAAGCCTAGCTGTACAACCCAAATGTGACTCACAAATTTGATTTATATTTGATTTATAGGAGTGATTTACTGACTGCCTCTATCCATCACAGACATAGGAGCCAGACCAGGAGCTAACCAATGACCCATCCATTGGAGCAATTCTACCTCACATGGATGGGGAGCCTGTTAAAGGTAATAGGAAGTCTGAGAAAAATCTGTGTCTCTCCAGTATGTCCTATTTATGCTGCAAGCAGCATTGATGCCTTTTAATCAAGTAGTTCTGTTGCAGTTTATTTTGTAGATGCGCAAAAGATTCATAAAAACAGGGCCTAAGGATGGCTTTTATGCCAGGCAAAGATCATCATTCAGGAGTCTATATGATACCTAGTAAATAGATAGGGCTTTGAGGTGATCAGCATATAACACTATCTTTACTCCCTGTATTTGTTTTGTAATTGTGGATGTTCCAGGTGCTGCATGTTTCTAGTCAGGTACATTCTAAATGAGGCATTATACTCTATGATGGGCTTGATGAGTGACGAGTGCAGTGGCATCATGACCTCTCTGGACCTAGATGACATGCTCTTGTTTATAAGTTGAGTAACACAGAAGGGTTATCTTAATACCTTGGACACATATTGGTCAAAGGCTAGATCACTATCTACATGACTTCCCAAAACTATGTCTAGCTATCAGCATTTAAGGATATTTTATTGATGACGTAGTTACCTGAGGTGGCAGAATTTCCAAAAGGTGCTTTATCATGTCTTAGCATTTTAAGCAATAGCTTTGGTACCAAGTGTTTATCTGTATTAAACCTTCTTTGAAGGGTGTTCTCATCTTGGAGGGATTCAGTGATTGTTCCCAGATTGCAATCATCCATGAATTTGGTTAGCCAGAGGCCTTTGACATTGGCTTTGACATCCAAGAAGTAGATGCCAAAGAGAAGTGGGCCTAGCACAGAGCCCAGGAGGGCTCTACTGCTGACCAGCCTATTTGTGAAGGTGGACTGTAGTATCAAATGCCTTAGACAGATCTAGGTAGGCAGTGTGCACAGTTTGTCCCTGATCCATTGCCTTACCAGCCTATTTGTGAAGGTGGACTGTAGTATCAAATGCCGTAGACAGATCTAGGTAGGCAGTGTGCACAGTTTGTCCCTGATCCATTGCCTTACCAGCCTATTTGTGAAGGTGGACTGTAGTATCAAATGCCGTAGACAGATCTAGGTAGGCAGTGTGCACAGTTTTTCCCTGATCCATTGCCTTACTGACCTTTTCAAAGATGTCCACCAGATTTGACAAAGCCAAACTGGGATGGATCCAGTATCTGGGGGTCTCGTATGTCCTTGTTGATAATTTCCATGGCTTTGCAAATAAGACTAGTCAGACTAATGAGCCTGTAGTTTTCAGGATCTGCTGAAGGTCCTGCATTCACGTGAATGAAGGCGGTCTATTCAAATCCTCAAGGCCTGTTATAAAACTATAGTTAAATAATGACTCCAGGGTTCCTGATTAGTTGTATTTTAGATTATTCAGGAAGCATCCTATGATGTAATTGTGACCCACTGAGGCCATATTATTGGTTTAGTGAGTACAGCCACTACATGTTACCTAGTTATAGTTGGAGGGGTTATGTTTGAGGGCATTATTGAGGGTAAACTTGAAACTGAATTTGTCCACTAACATGTTCGTTATGTTGTCAGGCTCGTAAATGTTGCACCATTAACCACTAATTCAGTGCATTGCTGTGTGCTGACCTTGAGTTTTCTGACATAGCTGTAGAAGGCCTTATGGTTATCTTTCACCTGGGAGGCTATCTTAACCTCAAAGCTGGCTTTGCTTTACCTAATTAACTCTCTTTGTTGCCTCTTTTCTTTGATGAGAGAGTTTCTGTCTCTATGGAATTACCCTTCCTGATTTTTGTCATAATGTTTTTCCTTTTGTTGTATATCCTGTTTAATTTCAAATGCCACCAGAGAATGTTGTTTCTGGTGCTAGTTCTGGGCTTTCTTCTAACAGGTACAGCAGCATCTATGCAGCCATTGACATGGTTGTATAGAGTTTCTGAGAGCAAATCAGCATACGCTGATGTGTTCTCCAGGCTTGAAGGGGCATTTTCTTTTGAAAAAAACACTTAATAACAGGTAATTTGCCTTTGAATAGTTCCTAACTATTACTAGTTTTAATGGTATTACACAGCTTTATGGTCGGCCTTTACCAGGGAAGATTAGACATTGAGGGGGTGCAACATTCTCCCATATTTGTGAGGACGGGGTACAGTATGTTGGAGCTTCTAGTGGGCATATTCACTATTTGTTCAGGAGTATTTGTATTTACAAAGTCTAGGAATCTCTTGTGCTTGTAGATTTGAACTCTTCCTTGAGTAGGGTGTTAAATTGGATGGTAAGTGTCTCCATTAGGTCCATCTATGCATTGTGAAATTCTTCGGACATGGAGGGAAAACTATAGCTGGCTAGGATATGGTTCAGGAATTAGTCTATGGTGATCTGCACGAGGAGCTCCAGCACATTAATCTGTTTGACCACCCAAGACTTATACTTGTTACTGAAGCATAATGAGGCACCTCCACCTTTAGCCCTTGTCTGCGTAGCTACTGGTCTAAAAGTGTGGAAGGTACCAAAACCTTGTACTGCCAGGGTATTCTCTGTCACTTTAAACCATTTCTTAGTAACTGCACAGATATCCTGGAGAGAGTGTAGTTTTTTTTTCTTTTAATTTAGGTTCTTAGCATTGAGCAGTAACACCTGGAAGTTTTGTTGAGCTGATTTTGCTGTTTCGGTAGGTTTGCCAATTTGGCATTGCCTAAAAAAGGCAGTATGGGGGCAGCCAAAGCTTTTACCAGTATTTGAAACTATAGAGCGGAAAGGTGCCGACCATCCTTGGCAAAGCAATGTGGTCTGTTGACCTTGTCCTCACAAGCTGACAAATATTGAATCCCCTTAGAATGACACCAGAAAGACAGCCAGTTGTTGAAATCAATTATTTTTGCTCATACTGTGGTGTCATCCTTGATGGTGACAATATATTGCTCAGTGCTTGGCTCATACCAGCCTGAGACACACAGTTTAAAAGCTCCATAATGTCTCTCTTCATATAGTCCAGGGAAGTACATCTCAGGCCATATATACCTACATGGACTATGATGGAATCATACTGGTGTCTGTGGCATAATGACTTGAGTGCCTCACTGGCCCTCTTCAAGAGAAATCTTGATGAGTGGATGGGAAATAGAAAATTCACCCCTGGGATCACTCTAGTGTCTTTACTTGACAGAGGCACTTAAAACTAAGGTTGGCTGGCAAGATGCCAGGGTAATCCTATGGGTTAGGCTTGTAAAGGTTCCAGGGCCATTAGCCTAGTACACACCTATGAACCTATGAGTGCATGCATGATTTGGCAGATTCTGGCTTCAGATAAGCAACTAACAGTTATCTTCTCCTTGTTCAGCCTGGTTAGAGGGGCATCAGTATATCTTACATAGGAGTCCTCTATGACAAGAGTTCTGGGAAGTGTGGTTGCTTGCCTTAGGGGCTTAGTGTTTGGGGCTGCATTGAGAGTGACAGTATGTGTGATGTTAGATGTTGTTTTTTCTTTGTACCTTTGGGCTTGCTCAGGCATAACATTGACAGCGGTTGGTTTAGTTGATCTTTTTATGTTTAAGAAGATTGCATTTAAGTGCCACATCATATGTTAATCTGTGGGTGTATTGATTGCTATGTTAGGTGAGCGTTGTGTGTGTGGTTATGACAACCTAATGTGGACTTGTATGTGAGAGTTTAGCCTCCAGTGTCATCATGTAATTACACGTCTCACGTACTATGACTTATTCTTTAAGGATTTAGTCATTGTCAGTAAACATGAGACAATTGTTATATTGTCTCAAGATGTGCGTATCCACCAAGCTGGCTACAGACAAGTTTGGAAATTGCATAGTCATAGCGTACAGTCCTTTCAGTTGTGACAAGGCGATGGTGTGTTGGGGATAGAAGGCTATTAAAGGTGCTTTGTTTGTGCAGACTAATAAGAGTGCTTTATTGGAGCAGATTAAGTTAAACAGTACTAAATTCTGACTGAGGGAACAACAACCACTCCAGCAGGTATACAGCCATACGATGTATGGGATAATTTCCAAGTAAATAAAAGGCAGGCACTTCAAATATTAACGCCACTATTTATTGTACATTTTCGTTTAAACACTTCTTCAGAAATGAACACCGGAAACACCATCAGTTTCCCATTAAGATCCTCAATAAACCCTCTTAATTACTTAAAACCCTAAATACAATCAACAACTTTTAATGAGGCATTAGAGACAGAACAAAATGTAGAATTTTAAAGTTTTCCTATATCTAGTTAAGAATACTTTAATTGTCTTTTACTAACACATCATAAAAACAACATTCAACTGCTACCATAAAACTTCCAACGTACATATTTTTAACAAAATTCAAACGCATGTACCATTAAAACAATGAAATCCTGTTTTGGGCCTACTCGATTTATGACTAAAGTACTAAATTCTACTAACTTTAATGTTTGCACAGTACTGAATTCTACTGAATTTATAGGTATTGCCATTCAAGGTCTAACTAGCTGCTCTAAGCTTGTAGGCACAAAAGGTATTTGCACTATATTGCTGCTTTACACACACACACACACACACACACACACACACACACACACACACACACACACACACACACACACACAAGTGAAGATGTAAAAATGTGTATTTTGATGTATGTATATGAGAATTCCAAAATGGGTATTAGTTTCCTGATAGCACAGGAAGTATAATTTGGCAGATACTGTGTAACGAAGTACCTAAGCATTCCTGTTCAGTAAGTTAAGCAAAAAGTGCAAGCAGTTGGAAAGATCAATTAAATAGTGAGGTAAGCAATTTTAAATTACTTCACTGGTTTGTTATGACTGTAGTTTATTTTTTATTAGGTTAGATTTTGAAGTAAAATTGTTGTTTTCAGGAGTTTATTATAATAGGGTGATATAGGTGGTTTCTTTATGTTAAACATGAAAGCTAATTAACTTTAATTTAGCATATGTGCTGAGCATCCCAAATGCTCAATCACCTGCTAAAACTTATTTTCTATTTGTTGTAAACTTTAAATGACAGACATCATGAGTATTTACTTGTTATACTCATGGTGGTTGTCATTTTAAATGTATGCAGCATGGACTGGTGAAGATCTTCAGCTAAGGTGCAATTTATTTGGTTAAGTAAAGAAATGCTTCTTAACAAAGGAGAATAAATGAATAAAAGCAGTGACACATTCTAAAGCACTGGAAGTTTCTGTTCATTTCCACTCCATGATCTATTAGGACAGCAGCATATAGAAAGACTATATGTAATTCAAAAAGTATAACTGGCTAGCTGTGGGCATTAGTGGGTTGCTAACTTGAAGGTATTTTTTAATGCTGGCAGACTTCCAGAAAAAGGGTTCCAGCTATGCTGTGGATGAAACCCTTTGCTGCTCAGTTTAAAAGCTGGCATTAAGAGCTAATGTGCATCTGTTTGAAATGCACTGGAATACTTTATTTTTAATACACTGTCAGGCAGCTAAATGGGGGAGGGAGCTAGCTGTGCTGTGAATGAAAGTAATTTGACCTCTTCATTTGCTCAGTTTGAAGTCTGGCATTAAGGGCTATTGTGCATTTATATGAAATAAATTGGAATATTTTGGGGGGGGGTGGTGGCTAGCTGTACTGTAGATGAAAGAAACATGTCTCCTTCATTCGCTCATTTTAAAATTTAGCATTACAGCCTGGGCAAGTGTACATTTGTGTGAAATAAGTTGAAATATTGGGCTAGCTGTGCTGTGAATTAAAACCATTTGTCCTCATTATTTGCTAATGTTAGTTTTGATGGCTAGTGTTCATTTGTATGAAATAATTTAATTTACTTTCACTTTTTTAATAAGCTGGCAAAGGTAAACACGCAACATGGTGGCTAAGTGTGCTGTGGGTGAAACAACTTGTCCTTTTCATTCTCTCAATTCAAAGTCTCCCATTAAATGCTAGTGTGCATTAGTGTGAAATAAAGTGCACTATTTCGTCTGTTGAATAAATAACTTGTCTTCATTTGCTCAGTATAAAGTCTAGCATAAATAGTTAGAGTGGTGTGCATTTGTGTGAAATAAATTGGAATATCCTCTTCTTGGGGGTGGCAAGACAATGTTTATTCCCTGTTTTTAGTATCCTGAAAAGCGGACAGAATTAGTGGACTAGTTGTGCTGTAGATGCAAGCAGCTTGTCCTCTGTATTTGCTCAGATCTGGTATTAAGGGCTAGTGTGTATGTATGTGAAAATCATTAAAATATATACTGTTTTTAATATGCTAGCAAGCAACCAGATTGGGTAGCAGCTGTGGATAAAAACAGTTGACCCAATTAATTTGTTCTGTTTAAAGTCTAAATGTAAGGGCTAATGAGCATTTGCATGAAATAAATTGGAATATCTACTTTCTGGCCAATCTTTGTGCCAAAGTTGAAGACATCCCTTATTTCACAGAATGGTTGTCTAATAATTTTGGTTTGCAATTTACCCTCTTGTTTCTTGTGCAGATTGTATTCTGGGTTTAAAGGACTAGTGTGCATTTGTATAAATTAAGCTTTGGGTAAAGTCTGTGTGAAACCAAGTTGAAATTCTCCCTCATTCTACAGAATGCCTTTGACTTTGCCTCATGTTGATTTGTTCACATAAAATTGTGGAAATGGTTGAAGTTTCAAGCACTAAATAATAATCTGAGTTTCAGTCACAATGTTCTTTAGAAAATGCATGCTACTGCAAAAATCTTTTACTCTAGCAAATTTAAGTGTACGATGGTAATATTTTAAAATATGTTCCCCATTATGAGCCTTTGCCCCTCATTGTTTTTGCTTTCTCCAGATTCTTGCTGTAAGAGGTGGAGATTAAGGTATGCTTTTTGCCACAATCATATGAGGTGTACACGGCAAAGTGGCTCTAACTGCTGGGAGATTGCGGATGTCACTGGATGAATGTCACTTCCCTTCTTTTTGTTTGTTGAATCTAAACACTTTGGCTTTGTGGGACTACTGTGCAATTATGTGAAGCAAACAGGAATACCTGGCTATTATGTAATTGTGTAAAACCTGATATATGTTACTGTATCCAGAATTTTTTTTTATCTTAATCAGACAACTGAAGGTGTAAAAAGTCAACATTGGAGTTATTATTGCTGAGTATGGGGGCTCTGTCTCTGAATGAGGATAGATTACTCTGATGCTATGATCAAGTTAAAACAGTGACTTCTCTGGCTATGAAGGCAGATGACAGCAGGGATCATGGGAAAACTAAGGTTTATTAATGTGCATATATGTATATATATATATATATATATATATATATATATATATATATATATATATATATATATCAATCAGAAAGGAAGATGAAGAAATAGATCAGGCCGGGATAAATCAAGATGGGAGGGAGGCCAGTCTCTGTTAAAAAATTACCTCATCTGTCTAGTATGAGACGTCATTAATGCTTTATGCACTACAAACATGTATTCACACTTCCAGCTCAGTAACCACCTCTGTCAATCTATCCAATGTCTAAATAAGGCAAAGCCAATAGATCATTTTACTGCAGTCTTGTCTGTTATTCCTCCCATCCCAAGATTAAGTATTCATTTACCAAAACAATTGTATCTGTCTGCATTCTGCCTACTGTGTCTTTCACTTTGTTTTGCATCACCAAAACCATTCACACTGTCTATGCTGAGTGCCTTCCTTTACATTCATCTGATTTCTTAGCTACCCCTCCTAATCCTTTCCTATAGATTACACAAACATTTGTCGCTATCATACGCTGCCCCTCCTGTTTGGCTAACTGCCACTCTATATTCAATTACATCCTTATTGCCATGTTCTGGTAAAGCCATTTTTGGTTTTATATCTTGGCATTCCTTGCCATCTCCCCCTGCATCTTTGCTTCCACCTTGGCCTTCCTCTCATTGTCTTACATTCAGTAGCTGTACAATATACTGCCTTATCTTCTGTAGCTGTATGTTATACTGCCTTATGTTCTGTACCTGGATATTATACTACCTTATGTTCTGTAGCTGGATATTATAATGCCTTATGTTCCGCAGCTGGATATTATACTGCCTTATGTTCTGTAGCTGGATATTATACTGCCTTATGTTCTGTAGCTGTATGTTATACAGCCTTATGTTCTATAGCTGTATGTTATATAGCCTTATGTTCTGTAACTGTATATTATACTGCCTTATGATCTGTAGCTGGATATTATACTGCCTTATGTTCCGTAGCTGGATATTATACTGCCTTATGTTCTGCAGCTGTATGTTATATAGCCTTATGTTCTATAGCTGTATGCTATACTGCCTTATGTTCTGTAGCTGGATATTACACAGCCTTATGTTCTGTAGGTGGATATTATACAGCCTTATGTTCTGTAGCTGGATATTATACTACCTTATGTTCTGTGGCTGTATGTTATACAGCCTTATGTTCTGTAGCTGGATATTATATTGCCTTATGTTCTGTATCTGGATATTATACTACCTTATGTTCTGTAGCTGTATGTTATACAGCCTTATGTTCTGTATCTGGATATTGTACTGCCTTATGTTCTGTAGCTGTATGTTATATAGCCTTATGTTCTGTAGCTGTATATTATGCAGCCTTATGTTCTATAGCTGTATGCTATACTGCCTTATATTCTGTAGCTATATATTATACTGCCTTATGTTCTATAGCTGGATATTATACTGCCTGATGTTCTGTATCTGTATCTTATACAGCCTTATTTTCTATAGCTGTATGCTATACTGCCTTATGTTCTGTAGCTATATATTATACTGCCTTATGTTCTATAGCTGTACGTTATACTGCCTTATGTTCTGTAGCTGGATATTATACAACCTTATGTTCTGTAGTTGGATATTATACAGCCTTATGTTCTGTAGCTGTATGTTATACAACCTTATGTTCTGTAGCTGGATATTATACTACCTTATGCTCTGTAGCTGTATGTTACACTGCCTTATGTTCTGTAGCTGGATATTATACAGCCTTATGTTCTGTAGCTGTATGTTATACAGCCTTATGTTCTGTAGCTGTATGTTATACAGCCTTATGTTCTGTATCTGTATGTTATACTGCCTTATGTTCTGTAGCTTTATGTTATACAGCCTTATGTTCTGTACCTGGATATTATACTGCCTTATGTTCTGCAGCTGGATATTATACAGCCTTATGTTCCGTAGCTGGATATTATACAGCCTTATGTTATATAGCTGGATATTATACTGCCTTATGTTCTGTAGCTGGATATTATACTGCCTTATGTTCTGTAGCTGGATATTATACAGCCTTATGTTCTGTAGCTGGATATTATACTGCTTTATGTTCTATAGCTGTATGTTTTACAGCCTTATGTTCTGTAGCTGCATATTATACAGCCATATGTTCTGTATCTGGATATTATACAGCCTTATGTTCTGTAGCTGGATATTATACTGCTTTATGTTCTATAGCTGTATGTTTTACAGCCTTATGTTCTGTAGCTGCATATTATACAGCCTTATGTTCTGTAGCTGGATATTATACTGCCTTATGTTATGTAGCTGAATATTATACTGCCTTATGTTCTGTAGCTGTATATTATACAGCCTTATGTTCTGTAGCTGGATATTATACAGCCTTATGTTCTGTAGCTGGATATTATACAGCCTTATGTTCTGTAGCTGGATATTATACTGCCTTATGTTCTGTAGCTGTATGTTATACAGCCTTATGTTCTGTAGCTGTATGTTATACAGCCTTATGTTCTGTAGCTGGATATTATACAGCCTTATGTTTGTAGCTGGATATTATACTGCCTTATGTTCTTTAGCTGTATGCTATACTGCCTTATGTTCTGTAGCTGGATATTATACTGCCTTATGTTCTGTAGCTGGATATTATACTGCCTTATGTTCTGTAGCTGGATATTATACTGTCTTATGTTCTATAGCTGTATGTTATACAGCCTTATGTTCTATAGCTGTATGTTATACAGCTTTATGTTCTGTAGCTGGATATTGTACTGCCTTATGTTCTATAGCTGTATGTTATATTGCCTTATGTTCTGTAGCTGGATATTATACTGTCTTATGTTCTATAGCTGTATGTTATACAGCCTTATGTTCTATAGCTGTATGTTTTACATCCTTATGTTCTGTAGCTGGATATTGTACTGCCTTATGTTCTGTAGCTGGATATTATACTGCCTCATGTTCTGTAGCTGTATGTTATACAGCCTTATGTTCTGTAGCTGGATGTTATACTGCCTTATGTTTTGTAGCTGGATATTATACTGCCTTATGATCTATAGCTGTATGTTATACAGCCTTATGTTCTGTAGCTGCATGTTATATTGCGTTATGTTCTGTAGCTGTATATTATACTGCCTTATGTACTGTAGCTGGATATTATACTGCCTTATGTTCTGTAGCTGGATATTATACTGCCTTATGTTCTGTATCTGTATGTTATACAGCCTTATGTTCTATAGCTGTATGTTATGCAGCCTTATGTTCTGTAGCTGGATATTATACTGCCTTATGTTCTGTAGCTGGATATTATACTGCCTTATGTTCTGTAGCTGCACAATATGCTGCCTTATCTTCTGTAGCTGTGTGTTATACTGTCTTATGTTCTGTATCTGTATGTTATACAGCCTTATGTTCTGTAACTGTATGTTATACAGCCTTATGTTCTGTAGCTGTAAGTTGTATAGCCCTATGTTCTGTACCTGAATATTATACTGCCTTATGTTTTGTAGCTGGATATTATACAGCCTTATGTTCTGTAGCTGTATATTATACAGCCTTATGTTCTGTAGCTGGATATTATATAGCCTTATGTTCTGTATCTGTATGCTATACAGCCTTATGTTCTGTAGCTGGATATTATACAGCTTTATGTTCTATAGCTGTATGTTTTACAGCCTTATGTTCTGTAGCTGCATATTATACAGCCTTATGTTCTGTATCTGGATATTATACAGCCTTATGTTCTGTAGCTGGATATTATACTGCCTTATGTTGTGTAGCTGTATGTTACACTGCCTTATGTTCTGTAGCTGTATATTATACAGCCTTGTGTTCTGTATCTGGATGTTATGTTGCTTTATGTACTGGCATCTGAGTAAATGTCAGGTAAATCCAACTAGGACAGCTGAACTTTATTTGGGGTTAATCAGAGTCTCTTTAATTGATGGCAGGTGTGTACCCAATAAGACTGAATGCTGTAATTAAATCAAACGGTGCTTCAACAAAGTATTAGTTTAAGGGTGTGCACACTTATGTAACCAGCTTATTGTAAATTTTTATTTTTTTTATTTTCCCCTAATAAATTTGTTTGTTTTACATTTGAATTGTACAGGTTATAGGTCACATTAAAGTGGAAAAAGATGAAATGTTTTATTGTGATCTCATTTTTTTATATCACAAAAACCTGGCATTTGGACAGGAGTTGGCATAATGGTTAAGGTGTTTACCTTATAGACACAAGGTGCAGGGTTTGATTCTCACATTGGGCAATTGGCTAGGCTTAAAATGGCCCACAAGGGTAGTTAGCCTAGTACTAATCTATGAACCTATGAACCTATGAGTGTGTAAACTTTTTATATCCACTTTATATGAGTGTCTATACATAGTTACCTACATATCGTGTGTGTGTGTGTGTGTCTCTCTCTCTCTCTCTCTCTATATATATATATATATATATATATATATATATATATATATATATATCCATTTGTTGAACAGCTATTTATCAAAGCTGGACTTCATTGAATAGCAAATTTTAACTTGGGCAACTAGGGCATTTGGCCACTGTCTGGATTCTGTCCTTTTTCCCACTGTAGTAAGATCTCAGAGTTGGTATATTTAGATAGGGGTGTGTGAGGGGGTGCAGCAACCCACATTGGGGTTATGGGGGGCATAGCCCTCACCTTGGCAAGTTTTAAATTTGATGTTGTTTTTGTGGTCGCTAAGTTGGCCAACCGCTTGTTTGCCCTACTTAAAATTCACCTTTCAATGAAGAACGGCTTTGATAAACAGGTCTTCAACAAATGGCTATTTGTTGAATAGCCATTTGATGAAATTATGTAGGTTCATAGGTAGGTACTAGGCTGTCTGCTCAAGGGCATTTATAAGCCTAGCCAGAGTGTGTCGTCTTTTGCCACCCCATTGATTAATTAACAGAGCCTCTGTCAAGAAGAGACAATGAAGTGATCCCAGGGGTGTATTTTCTGTTACCCATCTACTCGTCAAGGTTTCTTTTGAAGAGTGTTAGTGAGGGGCTCTGCCTAATGTAGTTAGGAATTTTGTTCCAAAGCATGGGGAGTCTCTGTGACAGGACTATCCCTCCAGCGTGTTCTATTTATTATTGTGGCGAGGTTTAGCTCACTAGAGCGAGTGGCTCGCAGTGACTTGGATTTCTTTAGGTGGAGCATGTCCATCAATTCTGAGTTGGACATGGCTTTGTAAGTCAGGCAGAGATCATCTCTGAGTATGCAATATGCCACTGAGTACAGCTGGAGTTTTTCTAGTCGGGCTGCATAGGACATATGTTTGAGAACAGTAATCCTCTTGGTGAGGTACTTTTGTGGTCTTTCCAGCTTTTAGAAGTGTCTTGTGAGGTACATCCCAAATGGGGCATTGCACTCTATGATGGGTCTGATGTGAGTGACGAGTAGAGGGGCACTATAACCTCTTTATTTCTAGATGCAAACCCTTTAGTAATTAGATGGGCTACATAGAAGGATTTCCTAACTACTTTGGCAATATGATTGTCAAAAGAGAGATTATTATCTACCTGAGTCCCCAGATCTCTTATTACCTCTTCTGTATTAAAGGGGCTGCCACCTGTGTGGTAATTCATGGATAGGATTAGATAAACCCATACATACATTAAACACATGCACACATATATGTATGTGCACATAATGTGTGTATATATGTTTGTTTCTGTGTGTGTGTGTGTGTGTGTGTGTGTGTGTGTGTGTGTGTGTGTGTGTGTGTGTGTATGTATCTATATCTATATATATATATATATATATATATATATATATATATATATATATATATATATATACACATACATATATAGATATATCAATATATATAGTTTTACTATGAAAACATCAAAATCCAGAAAGTACTTGTAGTGAAATATCGAGCCATTACATCAACGTTTTGGATATTAATTAGATGAGAATGTCGAAAATAAAATTCAGATGATATCAAATACAGCAGTTTCGACATCTTTGAATTTTTCCCATTATGTGGTATTGTGACCTAAGTGCCTGCTCCCATCCACCAAACACATGTTGTAATACACCTCCAGTGAACTGTGGTAAAATCGCTGGCTGAGGTATCCATTCCAAACAACAGTTCTGCAAGATGTAATTCACATGGCAATTTCAAGCCATAGCATGTAAACAGCTAATTTGAAGCTGCAAGATCTTTATAATGCTTTATGAATTACATTTCTTAATGTGAGTAATTCACAAGACATTTACCAGATATATATATATATATATATATATATATATATATATATATATATATATATACATATTTTAACATTTTTGCAGGGAGGCAAGACGCCTTGCACCTCCCACACTGCCTGCTAATTAAATATACCAATTCCAAGATCACACTACATTGCGGAAGAGGGTAAAATTTCCTTTCTGCTCTGTACCACAATCTCCATTTAAAACATTTGAAGTTTCAAAACTTCAGTCATATTGTCCTGACCATATTACTTTCAATGTTTTGAAACTTTGATAATCTGATAGTGGGCCATATACACATAGATAGATAGATAGATAGATAGATAGATAGATAGATAGATAGATAGATAGATAGATAGATAGATCTACTTAGTAGCTGCAATGTTTGGAAAACTGAAAGTCTAAATAATTAGATGAAAAGACCGCAAATTAAAAATGCTGAAAGTGTAATGTTTTGAAAGTTGTAGGAATGAAGCACCTACTGCACATGTCCAACAACACTCATATGTAATAAATGGAGACCGCGGACAAAATAAAGACAACAGCTACTGTTGATTTAAGGTAAAAAATTTATATTTTTCAACTTTTCTGAAGGAGATCATGATGCAGTGAGGACTGGAAAATTTAGTCTTTTCTCCACTGTAGTGGGATCTTGGAGTTGGTATATATATATCTATCTATCTCTATATAGATATATATATATATATATATATATATATATATATATATATATATATATATATACAAGCAAGCAGTGTGGGCGGTGCAGGGAGGTTTGTCCCCCCCCCCTGCAAAAATGTTGAAAACAATATATTTTTAATTTAAATTAAATATTTAAATGTGGTACCTCTCCATTCATGAAGTCCGAGTGTTGTCAGACATGCGTTGTAGGTTCGTTTTTCATCTCATTATTTAGAGTTTCAGTATTCCGCACTTTCGATCTACTGTAGTAGATACACACACACACACACACACACACACACACACACACACACACACACACACACATCATAATCTTTCGAACCAAGAGAAAGGGGTAGGGACTTTTTACTAACACATCCTCAGTAAAGGAGCTGTCATTCTCAATAAATACTCTGGGGTGAACAGCATTCTCTGACATAAAGGAACTAGTAGGTAGTTGGGTCATCACAAAGGTTAGATTCTATGCGTGTGAAATTTCAATTAATGCACCTTATTCAAGGAGATCTTCCACCCTTCAAAGCTTTGACATTGCGATCTTAACATGTCATCACAGTTAAACAACTTTAATGCTGTGCTCAGTTGTACTAAATTTGATCAAAACCCAAGACTGAATGGTATGGCAATGTCTAGACTTTAAGTGATACTGCTTGCTTGAATGACGGAAATGAGTGACATAGCAGGAGAAGGGTCTTTAGTGGACATAGTTTAGGAATACTGGTTTGCTTACCTTTGGACAGAAGTCAGTCGAGTCCAAAGAATTACATTTTTACCACCTTCAGACTTCAGACCCATAACAGAATTGAGGTCTGGATTTGTAAATCGCACCTCACTTTTCAATATCAGACAAGGTTACTATGCATTCTTCCCCCATTTTTTCATGTGGCCATAAGCCTAATCTTTGCAGACTTCATGCTGGAATGAAACCCCACATATGAAACATGGAAATTCTAATCTTCATATCTCTGGAGTCAACTCTGTATGCAGATAAGAAATATTGAATTATATTTCAGAGGATGCCAGAAATCAGTGCCACCCTGATTGGGTATGCATCATTTAAATATTGGGTCGAAAGGTATAACCAGCTTATATTTATTTATAGGTATAGCCTATGCTTAGCCATCAGGAAGAGGATCTCAGTATTAATATCAAGTCTCAAGAAGTGAAGAATCTGTACATTTTGGAAAAAAAATTAGTAACCAATCTCTAGTTAACATGTGAACTTAAGTTACAACTTTCTCAACTACTGTCTTGTAGGGTCACACCCCAGCTTTATTGAGCCACAGATACAAATTGCGTTAAGAACGTCTTTTTACAAGAATTTGCATACTGGAGATCTTTCACAAACAAACCTTGTTATAGAACAGCAGTCTTCTTAATTCTATAAGTTTCTACAAACTTACACTCTGCCAACTCTTAAGTAATCCGTCCTGTCTGTCTATAGGGCTATTTGGTAAGGTTTAAATTTATCAAAACTCCTAAAGAGGCTACTCTATAGTCAAATGTATTGACCCAGTCTCCATACGCAATGCTGCATCTTGTCAAGCATGATGTAGATTTATTTCAGCTGAGTTTATATAAATAACTTATTCTCAAGTATTATATTGTCACTGTCTACTCAGATTCTTCTTTGGGTGTTTTATTTACAAGAATTTACAATGCCAGATTAGTTTATCTTGCTGCTTTTTCCATTTTGTTGCTATTATTTACAAATTTCAATAAAGATGACTGTTAATATATTGTCATGTCAGTTATGTGTAACTGAACACATCACATGAATGCACTACAGAGTTTAATGTGGTTTCTAATGGACTAGTCAGACAACTAAATATGGATATCTAAGGACTGTGAATTCAATTGTCTATTCACAGACTTTTCCAAACCTCATTAATTGTCCGGATTTTGGACTTGTTGAAGTGATAATCTTTGTTGAGCACCAGAGAATTGTTGCATAGACTGTATTTGCTTTTTATTATTATGCTGAACAGGTTAGTACTTGTGTTTCAGCTGGTAAACTCGGTAGCTAAGAGAAACCGTTTAAAGTTAGACTGTTGTCTGTAATGCATGGTGGCCCCACTAGTGGTTTTCTCGGTAGTCTGATAAAGTGCTTGTATATCTTACAAACTTACATTTATCAGTACAGAAAATGTGGATCTGAAATGTATTAAGCAGGCTCTTGTATTTCACCAGTGAATAGATATAATGTCTCAGAGCTGGTAAGAATCATTCTATAAAGTATACACTTATGTGGACTACATATTTTTGTGGCATTCACCTTACTGATTTTAAAAGTAGGTATATATCTACTCCATACAAGACATGTAAGTGCCATGTGTACAACAAAAGTTGTCTACCCTTTTCTTTTAATAAGGACTTCATTATTTCAGTATATTTTCTAAGCAGATGCAGTGTTGTTCTCAATTGTGGATAATATCAAATAATGTCTTACAGAAATAGTTGCAAGCTCTGTGTCATCATCATGAAACTCTGACTTTGAAACACAAGCCTTCACTGAAGTATAGTATTTCAAAATATATATTCTTATTGTTTTGTGTAAGCTGCACACATTATAGTATCTGTAACAACTCCCCAAAGCATTATTTACCAAATATTTGTTCAAAATATATTTCCATGGAAATATTGTAGTATATTTGGGGGGAGGGAGCATACAAAAATATTTTTGTTTGTTTTTTCAGTAAAACAAGCGTTCCAGGCCTCCTACGTTAGCCCAGTATACTGCTACTTAATGCAATCAGCTGGATGATTGCAGTGAAAGTAATGAACAGCCTTTGCTCTCACATTGGAGGCTGCTTTTAGGCAGAATCATTCCTACAGTAATATTTGTCTGACTATGATTGGTGAATAAGGATCCAATCATACTCATTAGATAACCATTGTATTTACGTCATTTTATTTAGTTATTTATTTATTGACATTTGATTACTGGAAAAGTCCGACTGAGTAGAAGTCCATTTTCAGTGGAAGCCCAGGGATAAAAGCTCCAAATTATTATAAAACATTTTAAGAAGAAGAATTTTACAGTCTTCAAAAATAAATCATAAACATCTGCAGTTTATTTACTTTATTATTTATTTTACATTTGTTAACCGGGAAAAAATAAATAATGTCTAAGACATGTAATATTAAACTATGTTGACTTTAACAGAGTAATAAAACCTTATTTAAGTAGAATACATACAAGATTTAGTTTGTTCTTTACATTCCTATTTCAGTCTTACCTTTAGAACAAGCATAAATAGATGCACTCAGATGATTTAGATTATTTTACAACTGAACTAATTAGGTTATATAATACATATAGGATATATTTCTAGGTACAACAGACAATAGCTGTTAAGTATTCTTTACATAGTATAGTGGGACTAAAACTTGAAATGAGCCATAACAGTAGCTTGGAGTTGGAGTACCTGGACAATTTCAGGAACAAAGCCAATTACAAGTATAGTGAGTTCTCAGTGTCTTTTTGAACTATGTTAGTGGTAGGACAGATGATATGTGTGTAGGTAAAGAGTTCCATAGTTTGGACACATCTCAGGAAGGAATTTATTATATGAGTGAATATTCCTTTTACTGGAATATGGTTGAAGTAAGGTTTGAAGTGAAGGTGTTTTTTTGGGGGGGTGATGCAGAATTTTAAGAGCTAGAATGAGTTGATTGTGTTGTAAGAGATGGGGAAAGTCTGGCCACTTACGTTGTCTTAAAGCTAGACAGTGGTGTATCCTATAAGGGGAGTTAGTCTCAAACCTGGCGATGTTGTTATAGTAGGATTCTAGTTTTGCTAAGTCAGTCTTTTTGAGATTGTTGAGTATAGGGGAGGCATACAGTAGGGTGGAGAGTAAGTGGGTATGCACTATAATTTCTTTTGATTGTTTTGTAAGATATTGCCTGTTCTTTATGCACATTTTTAATAGTGTGGGTGATGTGAACATCAAATTTCCAATTATTGTCAATCTCAACACCAAGTAGCTTTGTGTGAGCAGTGGGGGAAATTATGGTTTTGTTAAAAATGTGATATAAAAGGTGGGATCTAGGGTGGTGGATCTGGTTGGTTTGAAAAGAAGCAGTTTTGTTTTTTTAGGATTCAGAATAAGTTGGTTGTTGGATAGGAATTTTTTAACTGCTAGGAATGATAGTTGGGTAAGTGATTGGAGTTCTTGTAGGGAAGAAGCTGTGCAGATTAGAGTGGAATCATCTCCACATTGTATGACAGCTGCATGAGGAATAGCAGAGTGGAGGTTGTTAGTATACAAGGAGAAGAGTAGTGGACCTAGAATTGACCCTTCTAGCACACCGAGCATGAATGGGAATAGTGGAGAGAGTTCATGTTGCTACATCACTGCTTGTTGGTGGTTGGAAAGGTAGCTTTGGAACCAGGCTATGGAGGAATCACTAAGGCCTATACTGGAGACAGTTTTGATGAGTATGCTGTGTCTGACCATGTCAAAAGCTTTTGACAGGTCAAGAAAGGTGGCTGATACAAATTTGCCATTATTTCTGTGGTAATTGACTGTGTTTGTGAAGGACATAGGAGCTGTGGTGGTACTGTGATTGGGGCAAAAGCCATGTTGTGTGGTAGATAGAAGTTTATCTGAGTGCAAGTAGTCCATAATTTGGGTGTGTATACATCTTCCTCGGCACCGTAAAAAAACTCCACTGCCAATCATGAGCAGACAGGTGATCCGCTGTGGCAACCCCTAACCGGTAAAAAGCTGAAAAAAGAAGAATACATCTTTCTAGGATTTTGGCTACTGGGGACAGGATAGCTATTAGATGGTAGTTTCTTAATTCTGTGGAATTCCCTCCTTTATGAAGAGGTATTATATGTGATATTTTCCATATTTTAGGGTCAAGGGCTTCTGACAGGGATCTATTAATAAGAATAGATACATGGTAGGCTATGGCATCAGCTGATATTTGTAGGAATTCTGCTGGTAAGTTATCGGATGCTAGTGTAGTGGGTTTGAGTTTTTTTAGGTATTTTTTTATCCTATCAGTAGAGATGGGCTGGAAGTGGAATAAGTTGTTATTATTAGATGATATATAGGTTTCCGTGTGTGTGGGGGGGGGGGGAGTTGTTAGAGTTGTTTTGTTGGTTAGATAGGGCTAGTACTGTGTTAGTGAATAATTTGTTGAATTGAGTAGCTATGGTTTCTGTAGTGTTTTCAGTGGTAGGGGAGGGGGTACCACTTTTGCCTGTTGAGAGTATTTGTTAATTGCTGCCCATAACTTTTGAGGCTGGTGCTTTATTTGATGACTATGGGAGTAGTTGGTTTTGTCAAGTTTTCCCTTTTTTTTGGCTTTGTTCCTAAGCTCCAGGTATGTTTGTTTAGTAGCTTGGGATCTGGTTTTATGCCAGTTGTTCCAGGCTTTAGAAAATTATAACAACATAATATAAAAACAATGGTTAAGAACTGATACAAGTTATATGACAAACGGTCAATATTTAGAGAAATTTTAGACAGTTTCTAGAGAAATTAAAGGTAAGTTATTCTAATACAAACAGGAATTGCAATACAAAGTGAGAGAAAAACAGGCTTTTGGTATATTTAGAGAGAAAGTTGGGGAAGATAATTTGATCATAGTAAGGAAGTATATGAAGAAGGGAGAGTGAAAAGGTACTTGTTCACATTTAAGGATATAATTTATCCTGGTTTTGAGCAAAAACAGAGCCAGATTTTAGCTAGGAAGTCTTTCAGAGTGGTTTTGTAAGATGGGAGGGAGGATATTGACCTGATGGATAAGGATAAAGAGTTCCAGGTCTTAGCAACCTTGTACAAATACAGATAATGCTCACTGATTTATTATATTTGTAGACAGACAGGAGTTTACAGTCACTGGATCACAATGACTGACTGGGAACATAGTTGTGTAGAATGTTTTTTAGTGCTGGGCAAGCAGATGGATGGTAGATAATTTTATAAGTGGTAAGAAGCTATGTATATGTCAGTTGATGAGGCAGTTCTAACCAATTAAGGTTTCTTAAAGGGGTATTTGATGCAAATTTAGCAACTTTGTTATAGCATTGTTCAAGTTTTAATTTTTGTAAAGCCTGAAGTTTATTAAGGATGGGAGCGCCTTAAAGAAGTTTGTATAGGTGATAAGTAGTCGCAAGTGTAGTTTCAGTTGCGCTGGTGAGAACGTTTTTGCTATTTCATTTCTTAACCAAGTAAGCTGACCATTTCAAATTCATTTTCACCAAACACTAAGGTCAGAGGTAGACACAAGCTTGCCATATGTTGACTATTACATGAGTGATGTACAGTATTTTAAGTCTCATAAAATAATTACATTATTCATAATGGTCACATTTCAAGACAGACAAGCACATTCATATGTTGGTAGGGTGAGTAAGAAAGTTTGCACATTGCATAACTTTTCGTCACTGTAATTGCTACATAGTTTGGGAAGCTTCTGCATAAGTTAGAGAGTGGGAGAAGTGCGATAGCGGAAAAGGAGGGAACGTATAAGTACGCATGAAGTACAAGCCTGCTACTAGGAAAAGTAGTGCAGAAAACGACAACTTCCTGAACTGCCTTTTCAATATCATGGAAGAATGGCATTTTTTATTAATATCCTATTCATACCCTCCCCCGCTGTGTAATGGCCATCAACCTCCCCTCAACCAGTTTGGTCTGTTCATTCCCATAAGTGGGTAAGAGTCAACCAAAAGGGGCATCACTAAGCAGCCATGATGACATTTTTTTTTATTTGCATTCCTAATACAATGTGTACACTTAGTCAAGACTCTACTAGGAGGCTCTGCCATGGGAGATACACGGGACTGTAACTCATTTCCCTTAGAGATGTAAGCCTGTAGATGGCTTTGCTTCCTTGGATGAGCACAATGTGCATGTCTTGCCAGTCTCCATTGTGAAAACTAGTACATTATTTGTGTTCCAGACATGTGCTCTATGCTACATGCCCTCAGAAAAGTGAGCAAACACAACCCCTTCACTCCTCTCCTTCCTCACCACCTCAGCAGCACCCAAGCCTGGTCAGCTGGGTCATACATGGCTTTATCACCTATGTGCAGAAGTGTAGCTGGAGTGGAGTAAAAGGGCAGATGCCCTGGGCTCAATGTGTTAGGCAGTATGATTGGCAGATTTCTTTAATTGTTTTTTATCCTTTGACCTCAAGTAGAGTTGAGTGTTTAAGGTAGATTATGTGAGCTGGAGCTCTTGATGTATTCTGGTTAGTTAGAAAACCTAACATGCTTTTGGTTGTTTTCTATAAAATCTGTTGGGTGAGAAAGAATAAGATTCTGATTATCTCCTAGTAAAATGGTTTTAGAGTTGTTTGTTTCTACTGAAGCTTCATTCTTTTGGTTGAAGATAGCCATTATGGGCTTTAGGGTTTCGGAAGATCTTTCATTGTCACTATGTCTTTAGTACAAAAGAAAGTTCTGAGAGATGTGATAAAGCTGCTGTCATTGCTCTTGGATTCAGTGTGTTGTGATGAAAGAGAGTATGTTTCATATTTTATTAAGGTTAAGTGGAACCAGTAATATACTAGGTTTATGTCCAGTGCCTAGTATAGTACATTCAATGGGACACAGATGACAATTTGGACTAATTGAATGTCCCTGTACTTTTTCCAATAAGCACATAGATAGTAATGTATGAACTTTACAGCTCCCTAGAGACCATAATATTCACGTGAGACAAGAGTCATGTATTGTATTTGGTAGAATACCTACCAACTTATTTGCAGAGTGAGAAATGTAAAGCAAGAATATCTACTACAATGCTGTCTCCTGTTACCTTCTTTGAATACTTAGGATTAAATCTGTTTGCTTTAGGTTGTGGAGATTTTGTGATATATTAAAGTTTACTTTTTAGTTGGTTTGGTCATTATGAATTGCCAGTTCCAAACAGAATAAATTTGTGCAACTTTGTCCATGTTTTATTAGATCTGAAGTTGCCTTGATTATAGTTAAGTATGATGAAGGAAGACTATATATTTACAGACTAGACACCTTACCAGCCCTCTGCCCTCTCTTACTGGTCTATTTGCATCTCCATGTGGTTGGTCTCTTGCTTACAGCTAGTCATAAGACAGATTTCCATAAATACAATGTTAAAGGAGCATCTAGTGTGTTAACATTCCAGTCCCCCCCAAAAAAGCAAAACAGTCATTCAGAGGATGCCTTTAAAAATAAAATGCAAAGTGCGTATGTCAGCTTCTGTCTCTGATCAGGAGCAGGCCCATTACAAGTGTTGGTGTTATAATACATAAATATTCCATTTATGTCATGGGGAAGGAATTCTGGATTCCTGGCCTCTACACATATGCACCTCTGATGTATTGTCTTGTCTGTTGGATGCTGTCCACAGACATGGACAATTCTACATGTGATGCATATAACAGAATATATATGATGTTTCGACCTCATCATATCTACATTACCTGAGTGCATTTCTAAGGTCTTTTAATAGATTGTTATCATTCTAGCTGCAGAATACTTTATTACACCCATCTATTTTTTGTGGAGATGGCTTTCTAATATTTTTACTGTGGAGGAATTACATATCTGTTTTTCCACTCTCCAGATGTGCCTAAGTTGGAATACTGTTTAGCCTACTGCATATGCAGACAACATAAGTTACTCTTATGATAACAGCAGGACTGTCATTAGTAATACAATAGTGACAGAAATTGCTGTCTTGTTTTACATGCTGTTAGAAAAACACCAAGACCCAGCAAACTGCAAGTGTGTAATTTAATAGCGTTCTGGTACCTCGGCTGCAAAGCCTTCAAGGAATAACTTGCAAACACTAACACACCAAATTTATACAATTTTCTTAACTGACTAATCAGTCACAATTTGAAACAAATTAACCCTAAAAGGGCCACCATGGTCACAATACAAAAAACATTATATAATATATAATTAAACATTGAAGTTAATCTCCAAATTTAACCCCACCGGTACTAAAGTCCTATAATTCAACATTAATCTACTTTTTAACTCTAAAAGCTTTAAATGGAAATTACCTCCATTAGACATAAAGGGTTAACAAGCACACTAAAAAACAAACTGTCATCTTTACCATCATGAATACTATGAAAATGTTCTGCTATTACGGATATCACCCAGATTTTCTAAGATGCAAACTTTAATCATGCGTTTATTCTGTACAATGCACCATTTGCAAGGGGAGCAACCATACCCCACTATATAGACTATCCCACAGGACATACAATCGAAACTATCATTAATCAAAAACTTTCTCCCATTATTACATAACCCAGAAATGTCTCTCATCCTCAAACAAACCTTACATTTTCCACACTTGAACATCCCTAACACGGGATTAGAAAACTTCTTCTTTTTCCATTTTAATAGTTCCTTTAGGTTATCAAATCTCACAAATGAGAATGTAACTTTTTGGGTGAATAAGTGTCCAAGTTCTGCATCAAAACATACAATAGGTTACAGGCTGTCCACCACATTTTTCAAATTAGAAGAAAAGGGTGAATATTTAGTTACAAAAAAAAAAGCGTTCCCCCTAAATTAACTTCTTCATCCCTGACAGCCCCATGGCATTCAAAATTATGCAGAATTGTATCCCCACCAAATTCTCCCATTACTTTTTTCTTGCCTTCTCAATAGTAGTTAGACATCAGCCCCTATCTAGGAGCCTCTCTTTAACAAAAAGAAATTCTTCATCCAATAAATCACTATCAGAAGTGTGTTCAAAAACCCTCTTAAATTCTCCAAAAAAAAAAGAGAATCCAACAAATGTTGAGGGTGAGCACTACTGGAATGTAGAAAGTTATTAAGTGAAGTAGTTTTCCTAAATGGTTTGTATTGTACCTTGAAGTCCTTATCCTCATACAACTCTATATCCAAAAACTGAATGATGTGCCTATTAGTAACTCCACTGAATTTTAGACCAAAAGGATTGTCATTAAGAGACCTTACAAACTCATCAAACTCCCCCTTCCTTACCTCGACATATAAAAATTAAATCATCTATATAACACTGATATAACATCACAGATTTCACAAAAAATCCATTTTATACACAAGCACATTTTCAAAAAAGGACATAAAATAATAGCATAAGCTGGGGCAAAATTTGTACCCATGGCTCTGCCTTGTTACTGCAAAAAAAAAAAATACCTCATTTTTGAAAGTAAAATAATTATGTGACAAAACTCAAATAAGCATAACAAAAAAGAAGTACATGGCCCCTCTCCTAACATTTTACTAACTGCCTCCAAACCCCATCTTGCTTTTATATTGATATATAAAGATTTTATATCAATAATGGCTCAACAGAAATTCTTCTCCCACTGAAAGTTCCTAATTAACTTACAAAACTCATTTGTATTCTTTATATGTGAAGGGATCTTGGACAGATATTTTTTCAAATGACTATCCAAAAATATCCTCACATGTTCAAGAAAGGAACCGCAACAGGAAACAATGAACCTAGCAGGGGGTTCAGTCAAATGTTTGTATATTTTTGGCAAGGCATAAAAACCTGGGTCCTTAGGAAAGGGTATTTATAATTTTTTAACATCCCTAGAGGTCAAAAAGCCTAAACGTTCCCCTCTCTCTAAGATTTCCAACAACAGTTTATTAAACTGTTCAATGGTATTTTCAGTTAACTTAATATACTCATTTTCATCTGATAGTAAATCATAAACCATTTTGTAATATTGTGCTTAGACATTATGACCCAGTTACTGCCTTTATCAGCTTGCATGAAAACATAACCACTGGTTGTTGTTGTTGTGTCTTTTGGCTTTTTCCCGGTTAGGGGTCACCACAGCGGAACTCCGGTCCGCTAATGATTGGCAGTTGATTTTTACATGCTGAGTTGCCAGCCCTAATGCACAACCTTCAATGAAGGTACGCCCATTCACGCATATCTCCATGCAGAAGACGCTCTAGCTGAGAGTCAAACCGGTCAGCATCTTACTGTGGGGCGACAACACTACCGCAGCACCACCACCGTGGATCATTTTCCCTTAATGATTTCAATGCAAGCCATTCCTGTTTATTCAAATTGAACATCGTTTTCATTTTAATAAACTTAAAAAGCTCAATTTCACATTTCTTAAGATAATACTGCTTCAAAATTAGATAGAACAACATGTTTTTGGGGGCATGAAGGTACTATGATTAGGAAAAGATGGTACAGACAAGCTCCCATACCCAGTGCAAAAACCAGTAGCTTCCTCATCATCATTTACTTCCCCATCATCACCAAGAGAAGCAACAGCCATAGAATCAACTTGGTAATCATATAGAGAAACATTCTAAAGGGAATCATCCAAATCAGATGCATCCCTAATGCTGATGATTCTGTCTGTTTTATCACTAAACCAAAAAACACCTGCAAATAAAGTTTATGGCAAAAATGTTTTACCTCAAATAAAATGTCTGCGTGTGAAGGAAGTTTAGTAGGGACAAATTTACTACCCCTATGTAATACTTTTAACATATCAGGAGTTAAGTTCAAGTCACTCAAGTTAATGACAAACAAATCACTAGTAGTGGATAAAGAATTACCCAGTCCAAATCCACATAGTCCATTTTCAACAACAGAAGGCCCAGTATCAATTTGGAAAACAGTTTCAGAGTCAGTTCCAGTGGTTTCATCCTTTATTCTTAGTAACCTGCTTACTTTGTTGAAAAATGAGTTGTTATTGTGATTCACCCTCCTTACGTCTCACCCGTCTGCTCAACTGGCTCCTCATCATTAAAGGAAATGATCTTCTTGCTGGCCACGATGTCAGTAGAGGAAGCAGATAAATCATGCACACTACGTGCTCTCCCATTTGCTCCTCTCATCTGGGAACACTCACTTCTACTCCTGCGTTGCCATGAAAAAAATCAAACCATTTTTATAATCAATTAAATCCCAGTTTAATTTTTTTTTCCATTCAAGGGAGGGTGGCCTAATGGTTAAGGTGTTTGCCTTACAAACACAAGGTACAGGGTTTGAATCTCACAAAGGATAATTGTCTAGGCTTAAAATGGCTCACAAGGGCAGTTAGCCTAATACTAATCTATAATCTATTTTCTACAGTACACAACTCATTTTTGATGTCTCTCATTTTAGCAGAAAAAAACACTTGCAGAGGAATCATTAAGCAGCTTTTCTGAAGAGAGGCAATCTGCTGCTGCACATTAAGATGTGCACAAATACTGCATTTATTCAGAACTTGCAACCAACCCAATGTACATTGTAATACAATGTCCTTCCACTCTTCAAATAGATCCACTTCCTCCTCCAGAAACTCATAAGTTGGCAATTTATCAACCCTTAAGGCTCTAGGAGCAACAGACAAGCTGACATAGTTCTCCAAAAGACACGTGTCATAAAAAAGGGTTACCTCCTTTATCATTAATTTTCTTAGTTCCTCAAACCGCTTATCTTCTGTAACAGGACAAACAGATGATCATGGATCAAAATTAGCCAGTTTTGCCTCCCTTTCTCTCACTAGACTGGCTAACATAAAACCATCAGGACTCATTTTGTTCTGTAAAACTTCCAAAGAAGCAGCAGCTCCAACCAAAGACATACTGAAAACAAATAGAGAAGATCCAAAAGAAAAACACCACAAACCAGCAAACTGCAAGTATGTAATTTAATAGCATTCTGGTACCTCGGCAGCAAAGCCTTCAAGGAATAACTTACAAACACTAGCACACCAAATTTATGCAATTTTCTTAATTCACTAATCAGTGTCAATTTGAAACAAATTAACTTGAGGGTGAGAGACATTTCTGGATCATGTCATGATAGTGTCAATTGTAAGTCCTGTGGGATAGTGTATATATGGTCTATTTTACCATATCGAATAGTAATAATGCCGAATGCTCATATGAGCGAAAATGCTGTGCCCCCCACACTAAATATATATTCATAATCCAAGGTCACACTATTGTGTGGAAAGGGCAAATATTCCAGTCCTCACTTTACCGCGACCCCAAAAAACACAAGTTCATTCTCATGTGTTTTCGCTCATATGAGTGTTTGGCATTATTACCATTTGATATGGCAATATAGACCCTCTGTATAGGGGGTGGGGTTGTTGCCCTTGCAGATGGTACATTGGACAGACTAAATGCATGATTAAAGTTTGCATCTTAGAACATTGATATGTCTGCTTAAGATAAAAAATGGCCACAGTAAAATATTCCTATCTGCTTTACAGAAATGCAAACTAGTCCTGCAAAGCCAGACTAAAGACAGTTTAACTTAACCATGATAACATGCCATACTCATCTAAGGATAGCACCCATACTCAGCATTCATAGCCCTGTTGTTAATTGTGTATATTACATGTCTTAGCATGGTAAAATGATAATTATAGACACAATGAAGTATTTCAGTTTTTTTTCAAACACGTAGTAGCCCTCATATTCCAACTTATTACACTTAAATGAAAATGAGTCCTGTAAAGCCAGAACTGATAAAACAGCAAGAAGGTAAGTTACTTTCCTTCTGAGGCACATCCACCCTACAGATATAGTCACACTGCCATGTATATCTCATCTAATTGTGGAAAAATACATTGGTTTCTACCTCTTACAGCAATAATCAGGGAAAGCAAACAATAATGAGATACAAACTTCCAGAATCAGGGGCAGGTGTTAAATATTACTAGCATATCTTAAAGTTGCCAGGACAAAAGTTTTGCATTAGCATGAATTTTCTGAAGATCATTGTCTAAAATTCAAATGGTGTCTTCTGTGTGGAGTCTGCATGTCCTCCCTGTGGTTGTGTGGGTTTCCTCCGGGTGCTCTGGTTTCCTCCCACATCCCAAAGACATGCTGTAGGTGGATTGGACACTCTAAATTGGCCCTATGTGTGAGTATGTGCCTTCTGTGGAAGGTTGGGCACCGGGCTGGCAACTCAACACCGTAAAACTCCACTGCCAATCATGAGCAGACAGGTGATCCGCTATGGTGAGCCCTAACCGGGAAAAAGCCGAAAGAAGAAGAAGAAGATTGTCTGAAATTCAAATATTTGTCATTATTTAGTGACTGCAGTCATCAGTGATTTGTGAGGAAGCCACAATTTTATGTGAACAGATCAAAGTGATGCAAATCAAGAGTTTTCTGCAAAAGCAGGTGCGATTTCAACTTCTTTTCACACAGCAATACCCAAAGCTTATTTCATACAAATGCACATTAGTCTTGTATAACCAAGATATAAACTGAGCAAATGACAAGAGGGTAAATTGCTTTCATCTACACCCAGCCCCATTCCCCATTTAGTGACTGCAGTCCTCAATTAAATTGGTAGAACCATAAATTTTAAGAGGCACAGACCAAAACTATAAAATAGTTAGGGATGCTTTGCAAAATCATCAATGATTTCAACTTGCTTTCATACAAACAGCACCCAGAGAGTATATATTCCAGCTTATTTCATACAAATGAACACTAGTACTAAAAAGCAGCCTGTAAGCTGAGTAAAAAAGAGGATAAGATGTAGACCAAAAATATTAGGCAAAGACAAGAGCATTATTCAAAACCATGGACATTTTGAAATTTATTTCACAGAAAAAAAATTGGACAGAGAATGCATAGTCTAATTTATTTCACACAAATGTGCAACAATGTGACTAAATCACTGAGAGCCAGTTTTTACACTACTGAATGGCTAGTGCTGATACATATGCACATTAGTCCTTAATGCCAGACTTTAAATAGAGCAAATAAAGTGGGCAAGTTTTTATATCCACATCACAACTACCCCACCCAATCTGGTTGCCTTTCCAACATATTTCAAAAATAAAATAGTTAATTTTGTTTCACACACCTGCACACTAGCCCTTAATGCCAGACTTTAAACTGAGCCAATCAAGATAACAAGTTGGATTCATCCATAGCACAAATGGCACATCTCCAGTTTTCTTGCTTATCAGTGTATTAAAAATGAGAGAATCAATATTCTAATTTATTGCACTCAAATGTATGCTAATCCTTACTGATCAACCTTTAAATTGAGCAAATAGGACAAGTTGTTTTCATCCACAGCACAAAAACCTCTCCTAAAAAGAGAGAATAAATAATCCAATTTATTTCACATAAACAAACACTTTCCCCTAATACCATACTTTAAAAGTACTTAAACACAAAAAACAACTCAAAACAAATAAAATAAGTAGGATGAAGCACACCAGAACAAAAAAAAAAAGAATTTATTTAGCGCTTTCATTTTTTTATGTAAAAAACTTCATCAGAATAAAATACATCAAGCCTCAGACCCAACTTATATATCTCCACTTAATTAACATAATTGAATAATTCATTAACAAAGAATCACCTAAAAGGTATACAGCCCTTAAAAACCATGATAATTCCATAAAATCATGCATTCCATATATACATAAATACAATAAACAGGGAAACAAGTACATAAACACAAATATATAAAAAGTGACTGAAAAAGGATTCCAAGATGGCCGCCGACTAGTCTAGTCCTTACTCTCTGAGCTCCTCACAGCTATTTAACTTTTGTTTTTTTTTACAACTTTACATCAACCTTTTTCCTCAAATTTTTATACTAAAAGATTTTATAAATCTTTTTCTATGCATTTGGATTATTTTTTCTTCTGGACTTATTATCCTGGGATTTATTTTACCTCAGAACATTCTTGGTCTCTCTGCTGCTGGGACTCCTACTGCTCCAGTCTGTTCCTGGTTCCTGGTATCCTGTTGACTGCATTCCATTTCTGGGCATGGCTACAAAATCTGACTCCATGGAGACTCAGCCTACAAAGGCCAAATATACTTCAATGCTCTCTCCTGAAAAAGATTCAGGTTCAAAAGACTGAAATCATCTAGACAACCTACAGAAACTTTTAATGTAAGTAATAAAGATTTAAATGGCTCAAATTTCCTTTTAGAAGAACTAAAAATAGCATTAAAACCAATCCAAAGTGCTATACAAAACTTTTCAGAACAGTTTGCAGACTTTAGCAAATCTTTAAAGCAAATAAACGATAGTATTGTTACTATTGAAAATAAAATCTTAGCTTTGGAGGTTAAAACAGACTTATTGGAAAGTGACTTTAAATCTAGAGATAAAACTGTTTCAGATTTACAAGCTAAAATATTGGATCTGGAAGCCAGGAGTCGAAGAAATAACATCATTATTCGTGGTTTACCTGAATCTTATGACAATAAAAACTTGTTATCTGTGACTAAAAATATCTTTGAAACACTGTTAAATTGTGAAGCTTCTTCAAAATCTATAATTGTAGAGAGAGCACACAGAGCACTGCGTACAAAGCAAGATTCTTCCACACCAAGGTTAATTTATACTAAGTTACTAAACTTTCAAGACACTTTCCAGATCCTAGAAACTGCTAAAACAAAGAAACAATTCATATGGAAGTCTCACAAACTATCATTTTCCCAAGATCTTCCTGCACAGATCAAATTAAATAGACAAAAACTAGCCCCTATTGTGCTGACTTGATAAAAGAGGGATTAGATTTCGAATGGCATATCCTAATACCTTGTCTTTCACAGCTAATGACAAAAGATTTGTATGTTCAGATCCTAAAGATGCAAAAGACATTTTTCTTAAAACATTTAAAAAGCTTCCTGACACTGTATCTTAATATTCTACTGTTAAAGAACTACAATAAGGTTTGATCTTTTCCTTTCTTTAATCTGACAGTATTTGTGTTACATGATTTGTAATTCTGGTGTGACATAATTATATTACCTTAAGAACTTGTCATGTAATTTACACATGATGGATTTGGTGTGACAGTGTGCAGTGACAGGATATATGCTTGTTAGATTTGTGTGGATTAATAGAAGCATTTAAATTGCTGTATTTACTTTTTTCTCTTTCTCTCGCATATGCTTGCTGTGTAAATAGATAATATGTTAATTTTACTACAAGCTTTTGAGTTACAGCCTTCTGTGTAAGCTAAATGATTTTTGGAGGGAAAAACATTCCATCTCAACATTCTAGCAAGAAAATCTTCCCCTCAGAGTTCCAGCTGATGCTCTGCATGAACATGCGCACACTACAGTCTCTCTGAGATGGATGGTGATGTCATCATTTGTGAGGGAAGAAGGACAGTTTCAAATACACAAGTCTGCTTGTTTTCAACAAGTATTCAATAGCACTAACTTTTTAATAGATCTGGCTATTATTTAAAGTGTTTTCTCTTCATAAATGAAGGTTGCTTTTTAAATTTAAACAGATTCATGTCACATAATATATTCAGTGACTTTTAGTGTGTCTGCATGACTTCAAAGCAAGCTGCTACTTTCATAAAGCAGAGTGAAAATGTTTCTGGAAACAAATGAACAGGTTAGTTTTATATATTAAAATTCTAAAGGATGTGTAAAGAAATGAACATATTTTCCTATTCAGAATATTTTTTCATACAATATTTTATATTATACTGAAATGTTTAATTTGACAAATGTTACAAAGTATACCTGTTCATATGAAAGTTTCATGTTCTTTCTATTCTCTGCTCTCTTTCTTCTCAGAGGCTGGATGTGATATTTATGATTAGTAGTTTATGTTTAAGAAAACCTTTACTTATTTGAAAGGTTTGAAATAACTATCTTTAATATGATTAGCTGAATCTACATGTATATATTTAAGCCCTTAGATTTACTGCATTTAGCTTGCTTGTTTCTGTTTTAATTAGATGTTCAAAATTTTTACTTTAAAAGCCTTGTCTTTTCATGCTGTTTTGCTATGTTACATCTATGGCTTAGAAGAATAGTATGGCTACATAACCTAACAGAGTCATTAGTAAAATATTCAAAAGTAGATTTAAAATTATATGTATGCACATTGTTGTACATTCAGTCCAATATATATGATGCTGTTTAAGTTACTATTTAATAATATAATTATACTTTATTCATGTATATTAACTAGTGTTAAAACCTTACAGCTTATAATATTTCATTTTGAATAGTTCCTGTACTATTATTATCTAGTTAATAGATGCATCTCCAGACTGAATTGTTTTTCATTTTGAGATATGGTTGCTTGGTAGTTGTTTTTTGCTTTATTTGAACTATAACTAAATACTCATTCTACAGGTATTAGTGCTTTTATCATACTAATGGTCATGTTGATTAATGAAATTATCACTAAAGTACTAAAGAAGGTTCAGTAGATAGTGCATGACTATTATCTTTAGTTCAGTAATGCTATGCTTATTTACTTATATTATAATGTTACCAGTTGGTTTTGTTATACTTATATATGTTATCTTACATATCTTTCAGTTTTAATTGTATTACTTCTTATGATAGAGTGTTCTAGTTAAGCAGAGTGTGATTTATTTATTATTTACTTGTTTCTCTTTCTCTTGAAATACTTGAGGAAATACATTTAATCACTATAAATTTCAATTTAAGGATAGGAGCTTTAGATTAGTATTAGAAGTAGGGATTAAGCATGTTGGACGTCTTGAAATTAGTTAATTTTGTATATATTTTTAGTAGTATTACTCGGACTTTATGTTATGTTAGGCTTCCTTTGAGTAATTTGTATTCTAACTTGAGGTTATTATTATCTATAATTACAATGTTTTTTTTTATGTTCTTCTGCTCTTCCTTTATCACAGGGGGATTGGTGGGTAGGCACTAGGGTTAGGATAAAGGTTATTATTATACATTTCATGGTTCTTGAAAAACCTTTTTTTTTTTTCAACAAATGTTATTTGATGACTTGCTTGAATACTTAAAGACTGTTTTTCTTTTATTTTTTTTTCTTCTTCTTTTTAATGTTGTGTTGGATTTGCACCTTGAGTTCACTTTTATAGCATCAATAATGATTATACTTGTAGAATATGCCTGTTGACATAATTTTAGATTCTTGGAATGTTAGAGGCATTCAAGATAAAATGAAAAAGTCACTATTATTTCATATGATCTTTAAATCACAGGCTAACATTTGTTTTATTCAAGAGACCCATATTTCACGTATTGATTGGAATAAAGAGTTTAAAAAAAATGGATCAAAAAGATTATAGCTTCAGGTGACTCATCTAACTCCAGAGGTGTAGCTATAATCATTAAACAAAAATTAATTGGGAATATTATTGATGAGAAATTTGATGATGAGGGGAGGTGGTGCTTATTTACCGCTTCTATTGCTGGTTTGGACAAACCCTTATTAATTTTAAATCTATATGGCCCATGTAATTCACAACATTTGTTCATTTTAAAAATTTACAATATTCTTACATCCTATAAGGATCATCATATTATAGTGGGTGGTGACTGGAATGCAGTTATAAACCCTGTAATTGATCGTTCCCGCTCCACTGTCACCTATAATCTTCAATCTACTCTGGCTATAAATGATTTGATGACAGAATATAATTTAATAGATCCCTCCGCACTGTTAAAAATATAAACAAGAATGATATATATACTTATTATTCTAAGTGCTATCATTCGTGGTCCAGATTAGACTTCTTTCTAATTTCAGATTATATTTCAAAATATATTGTGGACTTTACTACAGAACCCAGATTCTTTTCGGATCACTCAAGAATTTCACTAAAATTGAACATAAAACCCAATATCAAAAATAAAACTATGTTTAATAAGTGGACCTTAAATAATAACTTATTGTCAAATGAAGATATTTGCAAACAAGCTTCAGAAATCCTAAATGAAGTGGTGAATAGTCTTGAATCATCAGACATTCCTTATAACATGCAATGGGCTGCATGTAAAGCAAGATTAAGAGGTTTATTTATTAGTAAAGCTGCTTTTTTCAAAAAACAATACTTTAAGAAAGAGGAATTCTTAAAATCAAGAATTTCTTCGTTGGAAAATCATCTTAGTCTGAACTATGATGCTACTTTAGAAAAACAAATTTTTGATTGTCAGAAAGATTTAATTCTGCTTCACCAAAATAACCTCTCCTTAGCTGAACAAAAGCTACTTGCTTCATATTCAGAGTGGGCCCAGGTTCCATCTGAATTGTTAGCGAGAATTATTAAAGTTAACTTCAGAAATCCAAATATTACATCTTTATCTTATAATAACAGATTATATAATACTGATGAAGAGATTATTCAACTTTTCACCTCTCTTTACACTGAGTTATATTCAGGTTCTTCTAATTCTGTTAAAGATAATCACTCAAAACTCTTTTAGACTCTTTGCAGTTCCCTAAACTTAATGATAATCAGCAAAACTACTTTCTACCCTATATCGGTACAAGAAATCTCGGATTCAATAGATAATCTTAAATTGGGTAAATCTCCGGGACCTGATGGTTTTACTCCAGAATTTTTCAAAACTTTCAAATTGGTAGTTCTTCCCTTTCTATTTAAAGTTTACAATCATATAAGAGTTAATGATATCTCAGATATTCATTGGAACACATCCAAAACCATTCTAATTCTAAAAATAATAAAGATAAATCTGACCCAGTAAATTATAGACCCATTTCTTTAATTAACGTGGATATTAAGATTCTGTCATCTATTCTGGCTAACAGATTGAAACGGATCTTACCCTCAATTATCTCGTCAGATCAATCAGGTTTTATGTCTCAGAGACATGCTTGGGATAATACTCTATCTTTAGAGACTATACTTCATCTCATTAAGAAAAATCCAAACCCTATATATGCTTTGATTATAGATGCATCAAATGCCTTTGACAGAGTATGTTGGAACTTTCTATTTCAAACTATGTTATGTTTTAATATTCCCTTATTCTTTATAAATTTTTAAAAGTTTTATACAAGAATATGTTTACTAGACTATACATTAATGGTCAATTTTCTGCTCCGATAAAGATCACTAAAGGAACAAGACAGGGTTGTCCATTGTCCCCTTTACTTTTCAACATTTATTTAGAACCTTTGCTATTGTTTATTACTCAAAATACTTTTCATAACATCCCTAGAATTCTTAATACTAATATTCATTTCTCTGCTTTTGCGGATGATTTAGTAATCTACTTTCAAACTCCATTATCTGATTACAGAAAAATAATGAATTCTATTGATTATTTTTCTTTGGTTTCCAACTATCTTTTAAATTCTACAAAAACTCACATTTTTCCCTTAAATCATTTAGCACACAAATCTTTTTTATTTCCAGACGATCATTTTCAGTTTACTTATAATATAAAATATTTAGGAATCAATTTAGAACACAATAATAAATCTTCCTTTCAAAATAATATTAATAAATTATGGAACTCTATATTGTCTGATATGGACAGATGGAAGCATCTAAACCTTTCATTTCTTTCAAGGGTGGCCATTATTAAAATGAATATTCTGCCTAAATTTCTTTACCAATTCTCATCATCTGATCAGATAATTTCAAAAAAAATTTTTGAGTCTGTAAATAAAGCTTTGGCAAAATTCATATGGTTCCCTAAATCTGTTAGAATTTCCTATTCTAGATTGGCATTTTCGAAGGACAAGGGAGGTTTGGGTTTACCTAATCTTTATCTCTATTATTTGATTGTCTCATCCAATAAACCTCTTACTATCTCTAATTTCAATAACACTTCTTATCCAAATCACTCTTTATGGATAAAATTATGGTATAATTATGTCATTTCTAATAATTTAAATCCTGAAGCTATTCCCTTTATCTCTCTGGATAGTTTATTTATTAAAAATATATCTACAGTATTTAAACAAAAGATTAGAGATTTCCAAACCTTACTCAAAATGTGTAAACTAGAAAAGATCTCGCACCATGTTCAGCCAATTCATCTAAACCCAAATATATTATTGGACAATAAACTTTTGAACTTAACAAAATATCCTTTAATTAACATCTAAAAGTAGGAGATGTTTTGAAATATCTTGACTTGCCTTTATCTGACTGGCGTAAGTTATTGAAAGTAAACTGGAATTACTCACCAATTCTTACACAACTAAGAGCAATAATTAAAAACAAATTTGTATCTCTGGTCCCCATAGACTCACAATTGAAAAACCTTAACACGATTATCAAAATACTTTCATCATCTGATAAAATGCTCTCAAATTCATATAAATTAATTAATTCTTTAATGATGGACCACAACTGTCTTTTATCTAATGTTTGGTTGAATTATAATTCCCAATTGTCAGAATCTCAGAAAGTCCTGGCTATTAGACACACTAAGGAATTTATCCCTTTTAAAAAATTAGCATACACACAATTAATGATTAATAATGATGCCTACTTTACCCCAATCAAATTAAACAAATTTAACCCAAATAATTCCCCTTCGTGTTCATGCTGTTCTCATCCCCAAGCAGACCTCCTTCATATTCTATGGCATTGTCATTTTTCTCACAGATTGTGGACATCTTTGAAAGTCAGACTGCAGAAAATGGGATATCAAAATCCACGTTGACGGGAATTTGCTATTCTACATATTCCATTGATTCATCTTTCAAAAGTTGATATTCATGTTATCATTTTTATTTGCTCATTACTAAAACTTTATATAATACAAAATTGGATTGATCGTTCTAAATTAAAATGGGTTACTTTCCAGAAAATGGCTTTTAAATTTATTGATGCTCAAAGATACTTAGGTGGAAGTCCAAAAAAAAAAGCTATTAGAAAGGTTGTGTTAGAAAAGGTTCTAAACATATTAAATAGTTAATGTTAAATATATATATTTATTTTTTTTTTTCTCTCAGGTTGCCTAACTTGTATATAGTGTACATATGGTGTATGTTTTATTTCTAAATAACTTATCAAAATCTCATGAAGGTTGTTATCACTAGATGAATTGTTATATGTTCATTTATGCCTTCTTGTTATGTATAATCTTTTAATTGTCTTGCTATTCATATAATTAATAAAAAAAATTTTGAGAAAAAAAAAAAAGTGACTGAAAAAACTCAACCTATATCACATAAATTATGTTTAAATAAATAATATTTACATATACCCTTCAGCTTTTAGCCTAAGGGTAGAACTTATAGAAATACTACTATTTAAACCTGGTTGTTCGGTTGCGTTTGTTCTCATTTGCCACCTTAATTCTCTTAGTTCTAAAAAGTCATTAAGGGGGCCACCCCTGTCCCCCAGTGTCACTTGCTCCAAGACTGTAAACTTAAAACTGTGACCCTCATTTTTAAGAACATGTACTGCCAAGACTTTTTTCAAATCTTGTTTTTTAATATTATAAAAATGTTGGCAGACCCTACTTTTGAGGTTTAAACAGTAGTATTTCTATAAGTTCTACCCGTAGGCTAAAAGCTGATGGGTATATGTAAATATTATTTATTTAAACATAATTTATGTGATATAGGTTGAGTTTTTTTCAGTCATCTTTTATGTATTTGTTTATGTACTTGTTTCCCTGTTTATTGTATTTATGTATATATGGAATGTATGATTTTATGGAATTACCATGGTGTTTAAGGGCTGTATACCTTTTAGGTGAATCTTTGTTAATGAATTATTCAATTATGTTAATTAAGTGGAGATATATAAGCTGGGTCAGAGGCTTGATGTATTTTATTCCGATGAAGTTTTTTTACATAGGTTCATAGGTTCGTACTAGGCTATCTGCCCTAGGGCATTTATAAGCCTAGCCAGAGTGTATGTGGCTTACACCACCCCTTAGGATGAGAATACTACGCCCTTTTAGGGTTTAGTTTACTATGCCTCTGTCTAGTAGTGACACAGAGATGACCCCCGGGGTAAACCTTTGATCTCCCATCCACTCGTCGAGATTTCTCTTGAATAGAGTCAGTGAGGGGCTCTGCCTAACATGGACTGGGATTCTGTTCCATAGTGTAGGGAGCCTCTGGGTTATGAATCTGTCCCTCCAGCACATACTATTTATTTCTGTGTTGAGGTTTAAGTCACTTGTTCTCATGGCTCTGATGGATTTGGATTTTCTGAGGTGGAGCATGTCCATTAATTCAGGATTGGACATGGCCTTGTACGTCAGGCACAGATCACCTCTGAGTAGGCGGTATGCGACTGAATAGAGCTGGAGTTTTTTCAGTCGGGCAGCATATGACATATGTTTAAGACCCTTTATCCTCTTGGTGAGGAACTTTTGGGGTCTTTCCAACTGCTGCAGGTGTCGGGTGAGATACATCCCAAATGGGGCATTGTACTCAATCATTGGCCTGATAAGAGAAGAGTACAGGGGCACAGTGACCTCTCTTGATCTAGATGTGAAACCCTTCATGATAAGGTGGGCAATATAGAAGGTCTTCCAAACCACTTTGGCAATGTGAGTGTCAAATGAGAGGTTACTGTCAACCTGGGTCCCTAGGTCCCTGATTACCTCTTCCGTACTTAATGGATTACCGCCTATGTGGTAATTTGTCGGTACCTTGTTTTTCCCGAAGGGTATGACTATACATTTTTTGGCGTTCAGCTTAAGGGCATGGCTCTGGCACCAATTATCCATTTCTATGAGGCCTCTCTGAAGGATGTTTTGTCCGCTGGAGTATCAATTATGGCATCCAGTTTGCAGTCATCTGTGAACTTTGTCAGCCACAATCCTCCTATGTTTGCTTGTACCTCGGAAAAATAAATGCCGAACAAGAGGGGTCCCAGGACTGAGCCCTGTGGGACACCACTTGTGACTGGCTTAGAGTCTGACATAGCTCCAGCAACTCTGACCCTGTGGGTTCTGTCCTTGAGCCAGTTTGCAACCCATCTTGTGACATATGGGTTTACATTTAAGCTGGTGAGTTTGTCTATGATGCCCAAGTGGGGTATTGTGTCAAAGGCTTTTGCAAGGTCAAGGTAGGCTGTGTGAACTGCCTTACCCTCATCAATGGCCTTAGTGACTGTTTCAAAAAAGTCGACCAAGTTCAAAAAGCAGGATCTGCCCTTGACAAAGCCAAATTGGGTAGGATCCAATGTCTGTAGGTCCCCAATGTCTTTGTTTATGAGTTCCATAATGATCCTCTCCATAGCTTTGCAGACCAGGCACGTCAAGCTTATGGGGCGGTAATTTCCAGGGTCCGTAGAAGCACCGCCTTTGTGAAGTGGAACCACTGTTGCCGTATGCCACTCTTTGGGTACGTATCCTGTAGTAAGGCTAAGATTAAACAGCAGCCTTATGTGTGGGTTAGTTCCTCTTGGAGTTCATGTAGCACACAGCCCGGGACACCATCCGGTCCTATTGATGCTGTGTTTTTAGCTTTAGAGAGGGCGGCTCTCACCTGGGCATCTGAGATGTTAGGGAGGCTACACTCTGCTGGGATAGTTATTTCTCCTTTTGGGGGGGGAGGGGGAGGAGAAATTTGCACTGAACCTGTCTGCCAGAATGTTGGCAATGTCAATGGGTTCAGTGTATTTTGTGTCATTTTGGACTAAATCTGAGCATATCTGGGAGTTTCCACCCAGGTTTCTAACATAGCTAAAGAAGGCCTTGTGATTGTCTTTTGTGTCTTTTATGATTTTTCTCTCAAAGTTGGCCTTGGATGATTTTATGAGTGATCGTAGTTTTTTGCTAGTACTGATCAGAGATGCCTTCCCTTTTAGGGATTTTGCTCTGTCATGTAGTAGCTTCCTCCTCCTGTTGTAAAGTTTGTTTATGGCTGGGGTCCACCAGACCGGGCGCCTGCCTTTGGGGGAATGGGTCTTGGTTTTATTTGGGATTGCATGATCCATGCATTCTTGAAGGTGCCCATAGAAGGCATTTGCAAAGGATTCAGCAGTGTGGGTTGTGGTTTCCACTGGCCCAGGGGCCTTGAAAGATACCACTTCAGTCTTAAGAAGTGTGAAGTTTGCTTTTGAGAAGTTCTTCACTGTGGTCTTTTGTGCAGGGGGTGGGGGCGGGATGTGGATTTCCAGCGAGATTAATTTATGGTCTGATCTTACCAAAGAGGAATGTACTTCCGGTGTGGAGCATTTTGTCCCCATCTTTGTGATGATCAGGTCTAGTATATTGTCTCCTCTTGTGGGAATGGTGACTAGTTGTTCCATTGCATTTGAGTTTATGAATTCTAGGAACCTTTGGGCTAGGGTGTTGGGGCTTGAGTAATGTTCCCAGTCTATGTTTGGGTAGTTGAAGTCTCCCAAAATGATGGTATTTGGAGAGACATTCATACTCTCCAGTGTCTTCAGGAAGGCTGTGTGGGGTTTCTGAGTTTGAGAGGGTGGTCTGTAGCATGCTACAAACTGTAAGGCAGTTTTGCCTATGGTTAGTTGCACCTGGATAGTCTTCGATGCTTCGTGCATTGCCACTAACCTGGAGGTGTGGGTATCTTTGATGAAAATGGATACTCCCCCTCCTTTTGTGGTTCGGTCCAAGTTTTGGGTCCGGAAAGCATGATATGAGGTAAAACCTGATAGTGCTGGGGTGCTCTCAGGAGCCTTGAACCAGGTTTCAGTCACTGCACAGACATCGATGTTCTCCATACTGAGGAGGGCTTCAAGGGCGTGCATCTTGAGGTTTAGACTTCTGGCATTGAGCAGCATTACCCTTAGTTTTTTCCACTTGTGTTTTCTAGGGAGGTAGGTTTGTCATTTGAGCCTTGCCTAAAAAAGGCACTATGGGGGTGGCAAGAGCCTTGGCCAATATCCAGAAGCCCAGGGGTGACAGGTGCAAGCCATCCCTTGCGAAGCAGCGTGGCTTGTCAAGCATGTCATCCCAAGCAGACAGACACTGGATCCCCTTAGAATGACACCAGTAATTAAGCCAATTGTTAAAACTGATCATTTTGTCTTTGTACTGTGGCATCATTCTTGGTGAGGGTAAGATGCTGCTCAGGGACGTAAGATGCTGCTCAGGGACATAAAAAACGAAAGTGCTAAATAAATAATTTTTATGGATTCTGGCAAGGGAGCCCGCAGGATTTTTTGCAGGGGGGGTGCAAACCCAGAGCCCCACCCACATAGCTCTCCCCGCCCCCTGCCAACACAGCCCCACCCAAGTCCACCCACCCAAGCCCCGCCCACACAGCCATTCCAGTGTCCCATTACTTGGCTATTTCTCCCCATTTGCCGTAGACACTGTTCAAATCTCTGTGTGCATACTGTTTTATGCTTTAGTTCTACAATGATTACAGGCAGTTGGATTTAATTTACAACTTTTATTTCAAACATTATAGCCCAAACACTGATAGACATTTACTAAACTTAAACAAAGCAATAGTCTTACAATGAAAACAGACTTGGCATTAAAGCTTCTCTACTTTTGAAACTCACATTCAATGAAACAGAATTGAAACCCACATTCAAAGAAAATGCATCTGGTCAGTGGCAGGTTATTTATCTTTGAACTGTTTTCAAGCAATAGGCTCCTTGCACACTGTTAGGGCCATGCAAAAGTTATTTGATTTACCTGATTGTATTAATTATAATATATAATATATAATTGAATTATATCCCTTGTATTATACAGCAACACTTGTTTGAGTGTGTTTTAAATTTATAATTTTGAACATTTTTCCAGTAAGCAATGAAACAAAACATACAAACCAATAATGACAAACTGCTCAATTCAGAACATTTCAACCATAAAAGGCCACTCATTACAATCCATCAATATCAGTCAATACACACAATCTCTGCCGAAGTAAAAGTAATCTGAATAATTCCACATTAAAGATATCTGAAACTAATGAAGAGGTTGTTGCTAGAAAACAACTGTATGTTTCAGTGTTTCATCTACAAATTCAGTGCCTGCTGCCGTCAAAGAATAAATTGCCTATGTTAAATTAAAAAAATAGTAAGCTGGTATATTGCAATAGAAAATGGATGGCAAGCTGAAAAACAGGTTCATAGTTATTAGGCATCTCATCCAAAGGAGGACATCCTCAGGACTGCAGCATACAAATGTACATGCTGTAGGAATAAAACCTCAAGCCTCTACATTAAGATGCAAGTATTCTACTTGTGGTGCTACTAACATAGCTTTAAAACTTTATACCACAATAGAGATACCATTTGCTAAACAAAACAGTTGCACATTGTAAATAGACTTGGCATGAGCAGCAGTAAACTTCGCTTCCCTTAAAACTCACAGCTCCTTGAAAATGCACTTGAAAATAAATTCCACCTGCTAACTCTAACTTGGGCATTTCAATGTCTCTCTCTCTCTCTCACACAAACATACCACACCCCTCAAGGCCTCAACCTTAGTGCAAGAAATCTGGACAAAGCCTAAAATAAATAGGGACAGATTATAAATATGGCTCTCATAAACTTAGAAAATTGCAAGAGTAACAGGATTTGTGTTAGTATGCATTTTCTAAATGATATGACGTCTAAAACTGAAATGTCTCTCATTATTTAGCAACTTCAATCCTTTTTAGGAGGAATATGGGGCAAAAATCTGGACATTCTGCAAAAACCTGGACAGCTGAGGAGTATGCTACCTCCCTCTTACACACACACACACACACACACACACACACACACACACACACACACACACACACCAAATAATTCTGGTCAGACTTGAATTAGTTCTGGGAAGGTTGCACTGTACGGCACCGTGCTTGATCTGAAGTGGGTGAAATCCTGGTAGCCAGTGATAATAACTGATCTGCAGCTCAGCAATGTGGAGCATTAAAGCATTTTTAACAGAACATTGTTTCATCACTACCTATTGTGTTTGCACATAAGCTGTAGTTATTTCAAGCATTTGCCTTTTTTGATTACTACAGAGTACATTTACCCACCAGAGCTATTGTGTTTTGACTTCAGTGTGGAGCTTACCTAGTTGTTGCAGGGCTTGGCTTTTAAGTAAGGTAGCAATGCTTATTTACCATATACCATTAAAGCCACCCAACTACAAGTGTACTAACACACAGACACTGCTATAAGACACTGGTCTCCAATAAAATGTAATGAGCTTCTGAAAATACTGTAATTATGTCCTTTTATTACAAATACTGTCATATGCATTTCAATACCCAAGGCTTATACATTATCCAGTTATGTAAATATTCTCTGCATGGCAACAATGAAAAGGCTTTCAGTGTTGGTAATTCTTAAACAGTATGCTTACTAAAGCTTACTTGCATCTTACAATCTCCGACAAGCTTACCTGATGTTCATTAAACCATGGCTATTTAAACAGAGCAATAGGGCACTGTGACAGCATGCAGTTCCTGAATAATAAGAAGCATAAATCAACAGTATAAAAATCTGATAGAAAACCAGAACATTCTGCAAAATCAAGGACAGATGAAAAGCCACGGTCGTATTTGTGCTCTACCTTGGATGGGGGAATACTCTGCACACTTACACTGCATAACTGTTCCTTGCCTTCCTTGGACACATCCAGAGCCACTACAATGGGGGGTGGGGTGCAATATGTATGTCATAATTTGAAATGTCTCTGGCTAACAGTGATGGCTCTGACACTCATACCTCTCAACTTCAGAGCAAGAAATCTGGGCAAAGCCATACATAGAACTAGAAGTGGGACACAGGCCCAAAAATAAGGCCAATTTTTAAATATTGCTCTTATTAACTTAGATAATAGAACAGTAGTAGATCTTGCATTAGTACGAATTTTCTGAAGGGTATAAAATCTGGAACTCAAATGTCTGCCATTATTTTCTAACTTCAATCTTTAATGACTTGCCACTAATTTGCCAGAAAACCACAATTTTATGAAAAACGGACCAAAATGTGATGCAAATATATAAAGTTGCCACACAATACAGCTGGGAACTTGTCAAAAAAGGGACACCTTTTTAATATTAACATTGTTAACTTGAGCAGCTAACAAACTAAGAGCATCTACATGCATTTCTGAAATAAAAGTAATCTATAACTCTGATCATTACAGTTATATATAATTGTAAACCCCCCACATTTTCTTCCAAAATTGCCATTTTGGAGGAGGGATTATTAGGGGAGAGCAACATTTTGAGCCAAAATTGGGGACAATTGAGAGGTTTGGATATTCCTAATCTACAAAGTGATTTGCTCGTACCTCTCAACCTCTTAATGCAGGAAATCTGGACAAGGCCAAATATATTGGGGGAACATACAAACACTACTAAACATTGCTCTTGTTTAAACTTAAGACAGTCTTGCATTAGCATGCATTTTTCTGAAGGTTATGACGTCTGAAACTCAATGTCTGTCATTTAGTGACTTCATTCCTAAATGATTTGCTAGAAAACCACACATTTTATGAGGAACAAACCAAAAATATCAATTCATTCTGCAAAGATATGGACAACTGAGAGGTATAGTTCAACCGGGGTTGTCTGAGTTTGCTACCCCCCCCTCACAAAATCATGGTCGAATGGAGCCTCCCACCTGCAGCCATTCCAATGTCCCATTCCTTGGTTATTTTGCCCCATTTACCATAAACACTGTAATGTGCATACTGCTTTACTTCTGCGATGATTTAGATTTCATTTGACAGTTTTATTTTGCATTTTACAGCACAAACCCCAATACATATCTGTTAAACAAAGCAATACAGTCTCACAATGAAAATAGACTCAACATTAAAACTTCTCTGCCCTTGAAACTCACATGAATTGAAACAGCATTGAAACCCACATTCAAAGAAAATACATTTTGCCAGTGGCAGATAAATATTAACTCTGGGCTGTCTTCAAAATCATAGGCCCCTCGAACATAACATACACATGCTCTTTGATACACCTTCCTGACTGTATTATATTATATTCCTTGTACAATACAGTACAGTTGTTAGAGGGCATTTTAAATTTATTGTTTTGAACATTTTTCCAGTAAGCAATGAAACAAAATGCATACACCAATGACAAAACTGCCCAATTCAGAACATTTCCATCATAAAGTTTACTCAACCTTCTATAGTCCACCAGTATCAGTAAAAAATATGCACAATCTCTGAAGTAGTAAAATCCACATTAAAGAAATTTGTAACTAATAAAGAGGTTGCTGCTAGCAAACAACTTTATATGTCATTGTTTAATCTACAAATAAAGTGCCTGTTACCCTTGAAGAATAAATTGCCTTTGTTGCATGCAATAAAAAAATGATAAGCTAGTAATACCACAATAGGGAATGGATAGCAAACTGATAACAGGTTCATAGTTACTAGGTATCTTTGCCAAAAGGACTGCAGCATCCACCCCCTTTACAACACAGTACAGTATCAGCAATGCATCTACCTACTGTGGGAGTAGAACCCACAGCCTTCAGCATCAAAAGCAAGTACACTATCTGCTGTGCTATTAACAATGCAAGCAGATTAAACATAAGCAGCACTAAACTTTTGCTCCCCTGCTCTCAGCTCCTTGTAAAATCTACTCGACACTCAGCTGTATCTCTGAACTTTGCAGCACAAGAAATCTGGAAAAAGCCAAAATTTATTTGGGGGGGACAAAAGGCCAAAAACCAGGGACACATTTTAAACATTGCTTGTATAATGTTGGAAAGTTGCTAGAATAAAATGCTGCGTTACCACCATACATTTCACTGCCACGTCTTGAACCCAGGGGACCCTGTGCAAAACAGTCAGAGCAACATACCACTATGCCAAATCAGCTGTTTTGTGAAAGAGGAAGACTGAAACTTAAATGACTACCATTTAGTGAATTCAGTTCTCACCATAGCACAGCTGTCAACCTCCTAGCACAAAATACCTGAACAAAGCCAATAATGGGTGAATACAGCCCCCAAACATTCAGTGAATTCAGTTCTCACCATAGCTCTCAACCTCTTAGCAAAAAACACCCAGACAAAGCCAGTAATGGGGGAATGTAGCCCCCAAACATATTCAGTGAATTCAGTTCTTACCATAGCTCTCAACCCTAGCACAAAACCTGGATGAAGCCAATAATGGGGGGGGGTACAGTCCCAAAGATAGGGATACATTTCAAATATCCATCTTGTACACTTAGAAAATTGCTAGAATAAAAGCTTTTGTTACCATGCACTATGAAGTCTGATATTCAAATGAGTGTCATTTTTTTTTAACATTTGTTAACCAGGAAAGTCTGACTTGGAAAAAAAGCTAATTTTTAGCAGAGGCCCAGGGAGAAACACTCCAGACAGACACATGTTTTTGTAAGATGGGAGGAAACAAAAACAGGGAGAGCATACAGATTCCACACAGAAGATAAGGCACCCCAGCCAAGAATCAAACCAGAGAACATGTAACTGTCAGGCAACAATGCTACCACTGGCTTTGCAAGGACACAAATACAGAAACCACAGATTTTATGAGGAACAGAAAAAGTACACACACACACACACACACACACACACACACACACACACACACACACATACGCACACACACACACACACACCACACACACACACACACACACACACACACACACACACACACACACACACACACACACCAGTCCCATCTTCAGTCCGACTACTCACTCTGAAAGTGTCCCATCTTCTTCTTGCTCCTAAGTATCCATCCATCACACTTGCGAACTCGAAACCGTCCGTGTCCCACCTCCATCTCCAGTGAAGTCCATCTCATTTCCCGCTTGCGAATCCGAAACCGTCCGTGTCAATTCCCGCTCGCAAACTTGTAAATATGTGCACTGCGTGATGAGCGATGATGTCAGCACGCCGGCAACTGGACTTCTTTCTTCTTAAAGAAGAACCCGCCCAAAAAAAAAAAAACTTTTTTTTAAATTATATGATTAACTAGTCAGCCGATTCCAGGGGGGTGCAAGTGCACTCCCTTGCACCTGCCTGCGGGCGCCTTTGGATTCTGGTGTGCTTCATCCTACTTATTTTATTTATACTTTAAAAGGACAAAATGAAGAAGGTAGGTTGCTTTCAGCTGCAGCACAGCTAACCCCCCCCAGAGAGAAAATAAATATTCTAGTTAATTTCACACAAATGCACACTAGCCCTTGATGTCTGGCTGCCTCTTCCTCCTGGCAAAATAAACACATACTTTCAACTTTCTTTTTATATGGCATATTCCCCTTTACTGGTAACTTATTTATTCCCAATTGCCACAGGAAATCCTACTCCTCTATTATCTTACTATACCACTTTTTTATGACTTTAATGGCTTTAATCACTTCTTCTGTTAAATGTTCCCATAGCCGAAAGACACAAATTGTTATTCTGCATGTTAGCATTTCTTCTTGATAAGTTTTAATGTCTTCATTTACATATGCTTTTTATGTTTTTCCTTTTCTCAGCCCAGAATTGTTTGAGCTTATAATTAAACATTCACAGTATTAATTTCTCATTCACTTCCATTACCCACTTTATTACTCTATACAGCAGCATAATCAACAGCATTTATTAACCACAATCTCCCCTTCATCTTCATTCATATACAACACATCTTTTTTTTACTTAGTGTAATCTTGAACCCCATGTGAAAGAAAACACCAATTGGACAACCTCCTTTTCGTATTTTTATGGGATCATATAAACATTTGGCATATACAGTATGCTATTTTTCCATTAATACAGAATTCGCCAGATAAATCATTTTCCTGAACACTAATCTATATGTTCTCCACAGAAGATATATTTCTTTCATTTATTTTACCAAACCCTCCAATTGCATCATAACTTTATCATTTTTCCCAAATGTTATTCCTAGCAAAGACATCTCATTCATTGAAAAATACACACTATCAATTTTCATCACATCACCCAAACCCTTACTTTTATCGTTATTCAAGGTCATTCTCATTTCCTTTCAACATCCATTCAGACAAATCAACACTTCCCTTGTCCATCTTTTGTTTTTAGCAACTACAACTATATTGTCTCTGTATATCAGAGCTACTGGAACCATCACCGCCTTTTGCATTACATATTTAACATCTTTCATTTTATAAGCCATTTCAGACAAAGCCAGATGCAAACAATATTCCACTCATGTCTTATACCACACACACTTCATGCATATTTTTTTATTTAGCCACCCTTTGACTAAAACTCTTACTCTACTATTTTGATATGCTGACATACACACAGTCCTAATTCTAGTACCTATTGCATACATCTCCATAGCATCCCACAACGTATCTTGTCCTACTGTATCAGATGCCTTGGTGATATCACCTATCATATATTTCACCTCCACCCTTTTACTTACAATATCACATACAATTTCTCTCACAACCAGTAACAATTCTTGTCATCCCTTCCCTTTCATACTATATATACTTTCCTCTATAATATTGCTCATCCTTCTTTCTGTTCTCCTCTGTATTATTATCATAAAAATGTATAATCTTTTATTTAGTGTGATGGGTCTCCAGTTGTTTATTTCATTCTTCTCCTCTTTCTTCCATGCAAATTTTAATACCCCACTACAAAACTCTTCAGAAACAAACCCTTCCTTCAAGCATTCATTCAGTACATTTACAAAATGCTCTGTTTGCCAATCAGTTAATTTCTTGTGCATTCCATACCCTATAGCATCTGGGCCTTATACTGAATTGACATTTACTTTCCTAAGTACTTCATCCAATTCACTAAGAATAATGTATTTTTCATTTTTTTTCCTTAACTCATTCTGGATTTTTTTTCTTCCTATTCTCTCTTATTTTCCTTCTTTTTACTCTTATACATATTTTCCACATGCTGTGCTACAATACTCATAACTCGCTCTTGTGTTCTTTTTACCTCACCTTTTACATTTTTCATTCCCTCATTATAGTACTATTTTACCCAAATATGCAGAAACCTTCTCCCTTGTGAATAATATTTCTGTCTAAATAGTAATGTTTAATTGCTTATTGATTTTTTCCATCCCATAAAACTCTCTTGTATTATTGTCTAATATATTTCTATACATTTTCTCATACTTCTCTTTCTCATCCTTTTTTGCTTTATCCTGCCATTGAGAAAAACACTTTTTATAGATCTTTTTAAATTCAATCCACCATTTGGACCAATTTTTTAAAAGTCTTCATGGTCATATGATCCTTCCATAACTGAAATACTTCCCTCTGCCCAATTTCATTGCTTAATCCTCATTTATTCTTTTTATTCCCTTTCCTGTTTTATTATATTCCCTTTCTTCCATCACCTCCACCTATATTGGTAAATGGTCTGAAAAACCTATCACAACTGTATCACGATCTGCTACTCCAAACCTTCCAATAATACAAAATAATCAATTTCAGATTCAAATTTCTCCCTTCTATAACTCCATTGATGTTTGTTCTACACAGTTAAGTTACCACATTTTATCACTTCCTCTATTTTAGCCCCTTAAATTATGATTAAAGTCCCCTGCAATTATAATTCTCATGATAACCACCACATAGTCCAATATTTCATTAAACAGTCTCTCTTTCCTTGCTACTTATATGCATATAATGCTGTGATTCTATAAACATGTTCTCTGCATCTCACATCCATAACAGTTAACCTTCCCATCCTTATTAATGTTATATCTAGTATTTTCACTGTTTTTTTACACAGCACAGACACTTCAGAACAACACTCACTTCCTGAGTTCTATATTGTATTTTCACCCCACAGGCTTTCTGTTTGCAGACTTTCTTCACTTGTCAGGAATCTTACATCCCCTAACAGAATAACATCCACAACAGATTCAGCACACCATTCCAGTACCACTATCCATCTTGCAGTGTTAATAACACTTTTTACATTTACTGAACTTATTTTAACAGGGCTGGCAACTTGGTACGTAAAAATCTACTGCCAATCATTAGTAGACTGGAGTTCCGCTGTGGCGACCCCTAACTGGGAAAAACCGAAAGATACAACATTCTAACATATAAACCCATAACTTTTACAAGTAATTCTACTTATGGAAATAGAAGTGCAGAATAGTATAGAAACAATCTTTACACAACTACAAATCTGCAAATTAAAATACAGGTCTAAGCTCCTAGAACAAACTAAATTAGCTTTTTTTTTTGCTAAAATATGGAAAAAGGCAGAAAAGGACAAAGAAGTATCACAGACAGGTCACTATAAGCATAACATAAACAGTTAAGCAGAATTGGAATAATTGTCTTTCCTTTTTGATAAGAAGATAGTCACTCATGTTTCACACCTCTCCAAGTCTTAAAAGCAAGACTTTGGGTGGAGGTAGCTCTGTGCTGCAAATAGCAGGCTAGCTAGAGAGGCATCCAGTCAAATAAAGCTGATATTGGAGCTCTTTCAGAAAATTTAGCTTAATCTGTTAGTGGGGAATAGGGCAGACACATAATGCAACTTTAAACAGGTAAATGATAAGCAAAAATATAAAAGCACTGAAGCACAAACTGAAGCAGTGAAATCTCTCTCACTATTGAACTTCTATTACAGTTTAAGCACCAGACTATGCAGAAATTTACTAGTAACACCATTTATGGAAAAAAAATGCAGCAATAAATGACTAAGGCTCAAATTTGGTAGTAGTATACAGTCCTGCCACAACTGTGAATTGAACTATAATACTATGGCCCAGCAGGGTTTAAGATACAAAATGCTAGCTTTTACAAGTAATCCTAATAGTGGAAATAGAAGTGCAGAATACTGCAGATACACAATCTTTCCACAGCTGCAAATCTGCAAATTAAAATACAAGACTAAGGTCACAGAACAAACTGAAAAAATGCAAACAGATAACTTTTTTTGGCTAAAACATGGAAAAAAGCAAAAAACTATAAAGAAGTATAATAGCAGTCGATCACTTCAGCTGTTCAGACAGGGTGTATTTCTTCCAGTTACTTTGATGAATTTGGGCTTCACCCTTTCAAGTCCTTTATGTCATTTCTGGTGAAAACCTGCACTACCAGTAGCTCATTGTCGTCATTTGTTGAGTTTGTGCAATAATATGATAAATCAGAAGGCCATAAAATCATATTAACCTGATTTTTCTCTACTTCTGAACTAAGAGAATTAACCCCAGTATCATATCCTACAATGCCATTAGGTATGTGGCAAAATCTGCCCTGCACACATGATTTGCTTCTAATGTACTTCACGCTGCATTCATCTCCTTTATATCTTGTTTACATAGTTCTAGATGTGAGAGACTGAGGCTTCATGGGTAAAAAAGGAGGATTGAATTTGGGGCTTGATTAACAGAACGCCACTGTTTTTCTTCTGCAGTGAAGAAGTATTCAATTAATTCTTTATGCAGCACAGTTTTTACTGTGCCTTTCAGTTTGAAGGTGAACTATCAGAGGCGGTATAATTATTAAATATTTATGAGGCTTCTCTACTGTGAACTTAGTAAAGCTAGAATTTTTTAGCAAAACTAAATCAAGATTCTGCAGGGAATATGAGATAGCTCTTCTAGTGGTTAATTTGACAGTCTGAGTACATGCGCAGCCAGAAAGCAGTGTTTGTCCCTGGCAGATGTCAGTGTCTTTAACCATGTGTAAATGATCTGCAGCAAAGAATGTCTTGTCTGTTAAGTAAGAAGCTATATTTTTGTAAAGAAAGGGGATTTTTATGTGGAGCAAACAGAGACCTGCTGCAAATCAGTGATGTTTTAGAGTGCTGTAGCTTCTCAAAGGGACTTCTACATGCAGGGTATCCTAAAGTGAATCGAACCGGAACACAGAGATATTCATTGTATGTGAAATAACCCTAATATACAAGTATACTGCAAAGCCACTGGAAGTACACTTAAATATTTGTTCACACTGCATAAGGTAAACTCACATGGAAGTAAATGCTGGCCACATTCCCCATGTTGTTGCAAGGATTGTTTGTGTCTTTCAGCTTTTCCTGGTTAGGGGTCGCCACAGCGGAACTCCGGTCCGCTAATGATTGGCAGTAGAGTTTTAAGTGCTGGCTTGCCAGGCCTAACGCACAACCTTCAATGAAGGAATGCCCGTTCATGCATATCACCACACAGAAGACGCTCTAGCTGAGAATCGAACGGGCAATGTCTAACTGTGACGGCGACAACGCTACCGCAGCACCACCACAGCAGTAGTGGTTTAAAATCATAGAAGCATATTACACGTTGCTATTATTTACTTGGAAAGTTGCCAGTGTGAAACAATTTGTATTCACAGGCACTTTACAATAAACAAGTTCGCAGCTGTGATATCTGACATTAGTTAGTGAATGTAATGCCCAGTGTTGTGTTATGAAACCACCATCTTAAAAATGTTAAGTAATACAAAGCAACATTCTGAAGCAGTTAGACACTTCCATGAAACAACATTCTGAAGCAAAGTTAGACACTTCCATGAAACATCCATAAAAACTAATGACTTATCTCTGCTATAAAGCCTTTCTAGCTTTATGATTTGTTTGCACATTATTTAAAGGATCCACACGTGAGGTGAGATGTGCTATAACTCAAATCACATGACAGATTGTCAGCACTTATGCCTATGTCTAACTTCAGAAATGTAAAGCATCTTATTTTGGGGCCTGATATACCAGATGTACCCAAAGGTTTGGCAATCGTGGGGAGATTATAAAGACTACAAAGCTAGTAGCAGCTTGCTGCATATGTATATGATGGAGTTTTTTGTACTTCATGGTTAAACTGTTTTAGATTACTGGTCATTTACTGAAAACAAATATTACTCAAGCCACAAGTGCATTAGACATATGACAAGATGATATCAGAACTAGAATTCTTCTCACAGGTACTGACATTTAAAAAAAGAAACCATTTATGCTTTTAATTTATTCAGATGCGGTAAAGGAGGCCTGGATGTGGAATCAGAACTACTTGCTTTTCCTCCACCCTGTTCTGTCCAAGTTTGTGATTTTATGTTCTGCACCTTTAAACTTACATTTCTCTAAACACAACAATATCTGAGGTATTGATTGATTGACTATACTTTATTATCCATGTTCACCCTTCTGGGTAGTGCTCAGGTAGATACGATCCAGTAAAAAGATGATAAATAAAGTTAGTGTATTAGCAGAGTACTTACAGCAATTCTTTAAAGGCCCATGTCTGAGAGTCATATGATCTACCTAATTTGAAACAGTGCCCCCCCCCCCCACCCCCGGGACAAACTTCAATAAAAGCCAGCAAGCCAAAAGACATAGCGGTAATGACAAAAAAATGTGAAAGTTCTTGCTTGACTACTGCTTATTTTTTTTTCAAAATACAAGGTAGGTAGTCCATTTCTCAAGGAATATAAATATGTTATTCCATAGCTGAAGAATATAGTTGCCAAATACATTTTATCTTCTAGTTTCTGTGCTGCTTAGCTAGAGACATTCCCTATACAGAGTATCCACCTCAGGACTAGCTACCTGAAGGTGTAAACCTTGGCTCTAGATGATTGTCACTGTTGAAGTGACACTCCAACCCCATGTGCAAAAATGGGAGAAAGGGTTTGTGGATAGATGGAGGGATAGATGGATGGATGGATAGATGGATGGATGGATGGATTCCCAAGATAAAGTATATCAAATGTAGTATCTTTTGGCTTTTCCCAGTTAGGGGTTGCCACAGCGGAATTCAGGTCCACTAATGATTGACAGTAGATTTTTACATACCGAGTTGCCAGCCTTGACGCAGAACTTTCAACAAAGGTACGCCCATTCACGCATGTCTCCACACAGAAGACACTTTAGCTGAGAATCGAACAGGACAACGCCTTACTGTGAGGCGACAACGCTACCGCAGCAAAGTATATCAAATGTGCAAGTATTTAAATTAAGGACACAATATGTGATGATTCTCCAGTCAATGATAGGCAAGGAATTGCTTCATTTCTTGATTTTTGGTAGATATACTGAATTTCAATACTGAATAAAGGTAGAATTTGAGTAAAGCACCGGCAGTAAATCTTGCTACTGCATGTTAGTGCAGATTATTTTCTACAATGTTACTTGTTGCAGATATGCGAGGAAAGCACCTCTGTGAAATAGCTTGGGTGTAACTACTGCTTGCACTACCCTTTATTTCAGATAAGACCTTCGTTTACTGAAGATGGACTGCTTAAGCAATGAGTACCATTTTTCAGGTAGCATTATAGTAAACCCTAATTCTTAGACCCATGTAAACCAGATCTGTTTGACTTGCCTATGTCATGCATCTTGCCCTTATCTGCCACAGATGATCATGCCACCACCAGTTGATCATCATGATAGGTGCAATGTAACTGTAAAGCATGTTTTATAGGAGTGTAGTACCACCTCCACGTCATGCTGTGGTGGACGTGCTTCCACCTGTCATCTTTAAATGTACTTTCCATGAGGTTGAACCATCTTAGAAAAGGGAAATAGATGTATTTCTTTTTTGTCAGAGTTGTGACCTCAGGATGTTACATACAGAGATTAAGGGTCAGAGCCTCCACTTCAGGTGGTACAGGGTTGCATCAGCGGGACATTATCCCCTTGCAAAAATACTTCACAGTTGACTATTTTTGTGATTAACATAATATGATCAGATAAGATGGCAAAAACATATGGTTGGTATGAGCCTATGCCTATGCAGCTACCATTCCTTCATCTTTTCATATGCAGAGGGCATCCCTGAATCTCTTACTTGGCTTTACATTACACCCCTGCCTTAGACAATGTATTCAGTGGCACTTCCATCATTGTGTTAAAGTACAGTCTTGATTCATTTCCCTTCCAGTTTGTATGCACCATTAAAAGTTTTCCTTCACACTCAGTATGTTTGGTATCTTTTACAGGCTTTTAAACCTCCTTTGTTTACGTTCTACCGGTCTAAGCTTCCTTTTCTTGTGTTGTCACCAAACATAGGTACAGTACTCCAGGTTAAGCCTTAAGGACGAATGACATCATTGCTACTTGAGCTCATTATATTAACTATGCGCCCAGCAGTCCTGTGAGTCATTTGCCTGTGCCCTTTTATATTGTATTCATGTCTCTGTCTTGATATTTAGCTGAAGAATGCCATATGAATTCGGTTAACACCTCTGATAGTCTGTAATGCTACTTAGTACTTGTTAGTAAGTGTCATGGCTGCCAACTGTCTTTGAAGACCTGACATTTTTCTAGTGAAATTTTTTAATATTATACTGGGAACCAAACTTTTATCTTGTCACCTTACCTTAATACATATGATTGTAAAAAATCATTTGATATGTTCATTATTGTTTCATTTGAAGAATCCTTTAAAAACACAGGCAAAATAGTTGTTTCCTTATTCCCAGTTTCCGCACAACAACCTTGTCAGCTGACCTGTGTCTTAGTTCTGTCTACACTATGTTGGAGAAACAGTGGCATAAATCAAGCATCATAATAGCGGTGACAGGAATTCAGTGATGACAAAAGCATATTGAAGAAATGGAGGTATTAAGCTGTCAGTTAAAAATTATTTTAATACAGACTGGTATATTTTGATACCAGAGATATCTATGTATTACTGGGGGGGGGGGGTGACAGAGAGGTTTATCTGGGAAACAGAACCCTGGAAATTTTACCATTTGTTCCTCCAGATTTATGGGCATGTACCACATTTTCTAATGTGCTTAATATTGTTCTAATACAGCAAGTCAAATACTGAGGCAGCATGTAATAGGCTGGATGATGTGTGGAATGCATGTTAATGAAAATATTATACATGCTTAGTTAATAGTTATTATTCAGTATATTAATATAATCTGTATCTCCAGACCAGAATGGGTTGAATATTACTAGGGGGAGCATGACAAATCTCAGGGTAGTAGCATCACAAATTCTAAAGTGTTTATGTAGGAAGAATGACAGTAGCCATGCAAGCTGTTTATGCAACCATTTGATAATAAGGAAGATCTGTTTAGTTCAATTAATATTTAAAAATATATGACTTGGAAGTGATTAGAGAGTATTATTCAAAACACATACAATGATAAACTATCACTGCTACAGCTGCTCATTTTGTATGTAATGGTATTACAAATAAAGTTCTCTAAACTTTTCAAAATCCAGGCACTATGAACAGAAATGAAATGCAACATGAAAGCACACAACTATATAAATTATAACCTTGTGGCTAGTAAGGTTCAAGCTTGTTTTGGTCATTGAGATGCTGTAAGTTGTTTTTAGGTGCCTCATGCTACTTTGCTGTTGGGCTGCAGACCCTTCAACATTTTGGTGAACAAATATTTAAGTACATTCAGCTAGTTTGTCAAATACATAAAATTTTGTACGTTTGTGCTAGCTGTGGAAAGCTACAGAGTTGCATATCCATAATGCTGTGACAAGAGTTGAAAAGCATATGGTGTTAATAGCTTCTGTGTTGTCTTTTGAAACAAAGATGTAAGCAAATATAATAATTTCATTGTTGTTTATATGCTTAAAGCTGCTTTTACCTCTTCTGGTTGTAATCACAGGAGATGCAATCATGCTGTTATAGGACCTGGTTATGCTACAAAAAGCAGTGAATGAGAACATAATTACTAGATGGCTTGCATGCCACTTATTGGAACTTTCTTCAGCCCACTCACTATTGTGATCCTTGCTATATTAATTGTATTTAAGTATAAATTAGTTACTCAGTTTTTAAACAAAAGTAAGGTGTAGACTTTCCACAAATGTTGCTGTATGCATTTACAAATGAATAACTGAAAAAAATGCTTGTGGGTTTACCCATTAACAAATGTGAAAAAAAGGACAAAAAATATTTTGTTTGTCCAGTGGCTAGTTTCTAACAGCTGTTTTTGCTGTATGTGAAACTGGTTCATACAAAGTTAAAGGAGACATTTGTGCATTTAAATATAAATCTCATCTGAGTATTTAGGTGAGCGATGTTATAACTAATTTAACTGTATGATGCTCTGTGCAGATTTAGCTTGCAGATTCAGATCAGACCTACAAGTACTTAAATTATTTACTGTTGTTAGTCCAGTAGCAAAAAATAAAAAAGCTTTAATTTCCCACACAGACTAGAAACACTTTTTCTGTCCCTCTCTCTCACTCTCTCTCTCTCTCTGTCTCTAGTTTTTGAGTGATTTCTGCCAACGTTTAAAAGTTGAGACACCCTAATGTTCACACTACCCATCACTGACCAACACTGAAATTATAGACATCAAAAGCATTTATAAAATTATACACATCCGTATAAGACAAATGCCTTCTATACAATTTACCTATACCACGGTGGTGCAGCAGTAGCGCTATTGCCTCACAGCAAGAGGTTCTCCCATTCGATTCTCGGCTTGGGTTGGGAGTGCCTTCTGTGTGGAGTCTGCATGTCCTCCCCGCAGTCGAGTGGGCATTCAAAAGACATGCGTTGAATGGGCATGCCTTCGTTGAAGGTTGGGCATCAGGCTGGCAACTCGACACCATAAAAACCAACTGCCAATCATTAGCGGACCGGAGTTCTGCTGTGGCGACCCCTAACCAGGAAAAGCAGAAAGACAAACAACAACAACTCCAATTCTGTTTGAAATGTTTAAAGTGTAGGCACAATCTGTATGGAAAATTAGACACATAGCATTGATTCAGAAAGTTTTATACTAGAGGTGTAAGATCACATATCACTATAAGACAGAAATTCTGTTCATAGTCCATATTTCTCAGTATGGAACAGTTGCATTATTATTTTTTTTTCCAAAATCACTATTAGCAGGGAGTCATACTTCCACTGATGCAGGACTTGTAAAGCTGCATTTCAGGCATGCAAACAACACTGTAAAACATAATAATTACAAAGGTATACTGATTGAGGGAGGATTACCTGAGAGTGCAGCATCTTCAGATTTTAGTGGCTTTCTAGACCCCATTCAGACAGTTCTGCCTAACATGACTACCTCAAAGCAGCAGTAGCAAAGATGAATTTGTCAGGAAATAGAGCGAATGACATAATGACATGCTAAAGAACATTGTAGTTTTTTTTTTCCTTTCTCTATTTTTTTGCTTGATTCAGCTACTGAGTTGGAAATGAAAGTTTCATTTGCAAATGTTATACTGCTATCTACTAGCAAGAGAACTGGTCCTTAAAGAGGTCACATGTAGCATCAAATCACTGCTTTATCACTGCATAACTGAAGAGGTGTGGTAGATGTACATTTAAGCAAGCAGATTATAATACTGGGCTTATTAAGAACAGAGCAATGTCTGATATTAATTCAGCTTCTGGAAAAACAATAAAAATGGAAGTAAACTGTGGTTTTCCATTTTCTGCAAACAGTTACCATTATCATAAGTATTCTGTCAATGTACAATGAGCCCAGTTTTAAACTACAGAGCACCTTTTTTTTGCTAATGAATGAAAAATAAAAACCTACTATAGGGAATAAAGTACTCACAACTAATTAAAAAATAAACCATATTAGTTTACAAAACAGCTGTAAAACATATGTAATTACTGTGACAACAGCAGAAGCCAAAACAAAACAAAATGGGGGAAAATGTTTAGCAGAACAGCTAAAAAACTGGATATTTTTAAAATGAATCCTGACTAATTCCTTACTTCAGCAAGGTAGTGTATAAAGAAATGGTTAAAGTATAAGCAGTGACTATGAACAGTTTCCATCACTGTCCTCTCTGGGTATTCAGCAAGCTGTTACCTATGCAAGGGGGCAATGACTTTATTGCAGAAAGCAAAGACAACAAAATAAGAGGTTAAATTTACATAAGCCTAGCCAGAGTACTAGCAAGGATGAAGTGCAAATGATTCAATCTGTACTGTTTGCCAGAGAAGTCTCCAAATAGGAAAAAAGACTCTCAGAGAGTAAACATGCAAACTGGGTTTCCTGCAGCAGCACTGCAATGCATCACATAGCTAGCACCATGCAGCAGCACTGCCATGCATCATAGAGCTATCACCATGGAGCAGCACTGCAATGTATCATAGAGCTAGCACCATGCAGCAGCACTGCAATACATCATAGAGATAGCACCATGGAGCAGCACTGCAATGCATCATAGAGCTAGCACTATGCAGCAGCACTGCAATGCATCATAGAGCTAGTACCATGGAGCAGCACTGCAATGTATCATAGAGCTAGCACCATGCAGCAGCACTGCAATGTATCATAGAGCTAGCACCATGCAGCAGCACTGCAATGCATCATAGAGTTAGCACCATGCAGCAGCACTGCAATGCATCATAGAGCTAGCACCATGCAGACAGCATGCACATCAGTACTAAAGAGACATGGATAAATATCTTAGCAGGAGTAGTCAGCCAGCTGTGCTGTGGGCAGCTAGATAAGACAGTGGAAATGTTGTAAGGGAAGCAGAGTAATGCAACAAAGAGTGTACAAAGAAAGGTAAGGTAGCATGTTCATATGATATTGAGAAGAACTAACAAGAACATGAATGAATCGCTCAGCAGATAACATGAGATGTAACCTGCAGTGGTTGGCTGTTGCTGTACACCAATAAGGATAAAAATCTAGGAATTGTAATCATCCTGTGAATAGGTGCCCAACAAGTAGGGCATGTTATTGGTGCATTTACTAACCCTTCCCACAAGTCCACACAAAAGAACCCGAACACAAATGTTTGTACATCATTTTTGCAGCCCCCCTTCACCCCGCATGTGGGGGGGCTGCACCCCCACACCACCGTAACTTAAATATATGAACTCCAAGATCGCACTACCTTGTGGAAAGGGCATATTTACTTCTAGTCAGCTACTGCTGCAACTTACTGCAGTTCAGTAATTCTTTTCGAGATTTTGACTTTCGCAATTTTAACGTTTCATTCTTTTGCAGTTTCAGTTAACTGGTCTTGGTTATATGGGTGCCGTTCAAATGAGATTTCACTCATTTGAAGTAGACCCATATATCTACTACTGTAGACCGAATTACCATAACACCAAACTGCATATGATTAAGACAACACCAAATGTTCACTTTAACGAACGTTCAGAACATTGTAATTTTAACACGGGAAAAGAGTCAGTTGGCCAACATAGCTTTTTTCTACACTGTAGTGCATTCTCAAAGTTGATATATTTAGTTGGGGTGTGGGGGTAAAGCCCCCCCTTGGAAGGGTTTTATTTGTTCCGGTTTGTTTTATTTGTGGCTGTGGCAAATTGACTCTTTTCCACTGTTAAAATTATGATTTTCTGAACTTTCATTAACGTAAACGTCTGGTGTTGTCATCTCGATCATATGTAGTTCAGTGTTATGGTAATTTGGTCTACTGAAGTAGAGCCATGTGTATATATATATATATATATATATATATATATATATATATATATATATAGCTAGATAGATATAGATATATATACTAATAGATAGATATAGATAGATTTACAATATGGATATATGACATTTCAGCAGGATGTCATAACACCTAAATATACAATATGGATATATGACATTTCAGCAAGATGTCATAACACCCAACCACAAATGATCAAACTCAAATGATCGATTCTCACAAAACAACAAAGAAAAACTGACTTTTTACTTGTACACCCCCACACTCCCTGCAAAATATATATACACCGACTCAAAATTTGCTCTGCAATGGATAATGGGGCAAATTTCTCGCTTCTGCACTGTACCATAATCTCACTCAGGAAAAGCTAATACAGTTCAATCAGCTGATTTTTGATAAGCTCTACCAGCTTTTCCTCACTTTGTCAGAACAACATTTTGACTTAATCTCTGCATCCCAAATGTGTGTGTGTGTGTGTATAAATATATATATATATATATATATATATATATATATATATATAGATAGATATATATAGATGTACATATTTATATACATGTGCATCATGTATTCTTGTGTGTGTGTGTGTGTGTGTGTGTGTGTGTGTGTGTGTGTGTGTGTGTGTGTGTGTGTGTGTGCATATGTTGTTGTTGTTGTTTGTCTTTCGGCTTTTCCCGCTAAGGGGTTGCCACAGCCGAACTCCGGTCCGCTAATGATTGGCAGTAGATTTTTACGAAATGCCAAGGTGCCAGCTCGACACCCAACCTTCAACGAAGGCATGCCCATTTACGCACCATGTCTTTCGAACACTACCCAACTGCAGGGAGGACATGCAGACTCCACACAGAAGGCACTCCTCAAGCAAAGCCGAGAATCGAACGGGAGAACCTCTTGCTGTGAGGTAATAACGCTACCGCAATACCACCGCGGCATATATATATATATATATATATATATATATATATATATATATATATATAGGTCGGTTTCAGATGATCGAAGTTTCAAAACTTCGAACATCATATGCAGAGGACCAGATGTGTGTGTGTTTGTGTGTGTATATATATATATATATATATATATATATATATATATATATATATATATAGATATATATATATATATATATATATATATATATATATATATAGATATATATATATATATAGATATATATATATATATATATATATATATATATATATATAAACACACACACGCACACATATATCTATATATATATATATATATATATATATATATATATATATATATATATATATATATACATATATACATACATATACACACACATGCACATATGCACACATGTTTATGTTGTTGCCTTTCAGCTTTTCCCAGTTAGTTGTCGCCACAGCGGAACTCTGGTCTGCTAATGATTGGCAGTAGATTTTCACGAATGCCGAGGTGCCAGCTCGAAGTTGAACCTTCAACGCAGGCACGCCCATTTACGCATGTCTTTCGAACACCCACCCAACCGCGGGGAGGACATGCAGACTCCACACAGAAGGCACTCCCTGCGCTCCAGTTGGCAATCAAATGGGAGAACCTCTTACTGTGAGGCAACAACACTACCGCTGCACCAGCGCGGAATGCCATATGCACACATGTTTATATTTAAAAAAATAAATAAATATATATATATATATATATATATATATATCTATAGATATATAAATATATATATATATATATATATATATATATATATATATATATATATATATACATATAGTAGATAGATATAGATAGATATAGTGGGGGAAAGGCTCCAATTTAATATATAAAAAGATAAAGGAGAAAGGGAGGGTCTCCGTTTTGTGTGTGTATATGTATGTGTGTGTATATATATATATATATATATATGTTAAAAGAGAGAGAGAGAGAGAGACAGAAGGGAGAGGGCTTTATCTGTCTGTGATGGGCAAGACCCCACTCAGTGAGGTACTCCCACCCTATTTACATACCTCAATTGTAACCTTGGCCAGTGCAGTGGCAGAGAATGTATGAGGCATATGAGGCTCTGGTGGACCATTGTGACCTGAAGATGGGAAAGAAAAAATGGAAGCATGACCTAAAAAATGAGGATCCAGAAATGGCATACAAGGTATACTACAGTAGATGACACAAGATACAAGTAACTCTGTTGTGCCAGTGTGGCCTTTCCTACCTCTTGCAGCAGTCAACATTCTCTTCACATTCTGATGATGAAAGACAAAGCACATGTAGGGGTAATGATATAGAAGGAGCCAAGCTAACACGGTTAGGTTCAAACATGCAGAACCAAGTGCACTAAATCATTTGGGTAAAATTAAGTTGAAGCATGAAATAGTGTCCATAAATTAGTAGGCACAGCACTGTGGCTTACCCACAAATAAGTGCCAAAAAGAAACAGCTGCCAACTACAGCACATAACATGCAGTCAGCCAAAACTTTCAGCTGTATAGATTTTCACAGAATCTCCAGATGTTTACCTCATATTTTTGGTCTGTTCCTCAAAATTTTGGTTTTCTGGCACATCACTGAGGACTGTTGTCACTAAATAATGGCATACATTTGAGTTTCAGACTTAATATCCTTCGGAAAATACATGTTAACCCATATGCTATTATTCCTAGCAACTTACTAAGTTTATTAGAGCAATATTTAAAATATGTCCCTAGTTTTGGGCCTTTGCCCCCTCCATTATTTTAGGTTTGTCCAGATTTCATGATAAAAGAAGTTGAGAGGTATGCAGTCAGCTACCCACAGCAGCCAGTCATGGATATCCTCGTGTCAATCTGTTCCTCTGTTCCTTGTGTCTTCCCTATCTCCCACTGAGATATTAAGATAACGTTTCTGAAATTTTATCCTGTCTGGGCTCTTAGACCTGTATCTCAGAGAAGTTGCATTCCAATGCCTTTCTGTTTCACTGTTCTCTGTGTCTGAGTCACACACCCCTCCCCCACTAGCACATTAAGTTGAAGTTTCTAAAAGAGTTCCAGTATTGCCCTTATTTGACTGTTTCCCTCTCTAGCTAGCCTCCTATATCCACACAGAGCTACCCCCACCCAGCATCTTTTATCCAAGACTTGTTGAGGACTGGAACTGTAAGTAACTAGCTTTTCATCAGAAAGGAAAGAGAAGTATTTAAATTCTGCTTAAATATTTAAGTTACACTTACAGTTACCTGTGTGGTGATCCTTCTTTGCACTTTTTTGCTTTTTTTTTCAGTGTTTAGCTGTTTGCATTTTTTTAGTTTGTTTTGGGACCTATTTTAATTTGCAGATTTTAGGTTGTGGTAAGGTTGTATTTTTACAGTATTCTGCACTTTTATTTTCACAAATAGAATTACTTGTAAAAGCTATCCATTTGTATTATAAACCCTGCTGGGCTATAGTATTGTTGTTAAATTCACAGTTGTTGCAAAACTGTATACTACCACCATGTTTGGAGAGATATGGAAAGCCCTGAACTGTGAGTAAGAAGCTCTCCATCAAAAAGGAAATAGAAAAAGGCTTTTATTTCAATTCTGCTTAAATATTTTTAAGTTGCACTTATACTGACCTGTATGGTGATATTTCTTTGTACTTTTCTTTTTCCCCATCTTTTAGCCAAAAATGTTATGTTTGCATTTATTAGTTTGTACTTGACCTTTGTCTTGTAGCGTAATTTGTAGCTGTGAGAAGATTATGTTTCTACATTATACTGCACTTCTATCTCCACAAGTTGGATTACTTGTAAAAGCTAACTGTTTGCATTTTAAAACCTGCTAGGACTTAGTTTTGTTGTTTCATTCCCACTTGTGGCAGAACTGTGAACTGAGCCTTATTTAGTAATTTATTGCTGCATTTTTAGCATAAACTGCATAGTCTGGTGTCTTAAACTGTAGTCAAATACAGTAGTGAGAGTATTGTTTTTTCTGCTGCAGGATTTGTGCTTCTTTATTTATATTTGTTGATATTCCCGTTTGCTCTTACATTTTTATATTCTGCATATGCTTTACTTGCTTAAAGATGCATTCCAGTACCTTTCTGTTCCCCTGTGTTTTGTGTCAGTCCTATCCCCCACTCATATTAAGATAAAGCTTCTGAAATTCTAACCTGCTTGGGGTCATTGAGCTGTAGCTTAGAAAAGTTGAATTACAGTTTTGCTCTTACAGGTTTATATTCTGTTTTTGATTACTTGCTTATAGTTGCTTTCCAGTCACTTTCTGTTCCCCTGTTCTTTGTGTCTGCCCCACCTCCCACCCGCAAGACAATAAGCTAAAGTTTCTGAAAAAGCTCCAAAATTGACTTTATTTGATTGGCTCCATCTCTAACTGGAATGCTTCTTCCTTAAATTTTTCCTAACCCTCTCATACTTTTCCTCTTTATCGTGATTTTATAAGGCTGTGTCTGTGGCTTCCACCATTTATGGTAATCTGATTTTCAAACTTCCTCCCTCCCTTGTTTCAATGCTTATTGTCTTTTTATATAAGCTACTTAAGTATTCTTCCCACCAATAGTTTTCCACTAATCCATCCTAGAAAGCAAATTTCCCTATAGAACAGTCCATAAAACTGTACCGCGTAAAGCAGTAAACAGAGAGCAAATACCTTGCATGCCATCAAGCTTATAATGGCTAGTTGGAAGTTGAGTGGCAATACCTATAGATTTAGTAGAATTCAGTATTATGCAAACAAAGTTAGTAGAATTTAATACTGTTTAGCATAATCTGTCTCAATAAAGCAATCTATTAGTCTGCACCAACAAAGATCCCTTCATAGCCTTCTAACCCAAATACACCCCCCCCCCTTTTCATGGATCTACAATTTCCTAATTTTTCTGTAGCCAGCTTAAGGGATATGGCAATCTTGAGACAATGTAGAAGTTTTACTGACAACCACTTAAACCTTAAAGAAACAGACACAATATGTAAGAGGTGTACTTAACACAATGACACTAGAGGCTATACTCTCCCATACAAGAGTAGATTAGGTTGTTGAAACATGCACCCACCACACACCACAGAACACACACACATAGACTAACGTATGCTGAAGAGCTTTAAAGCATTCTTTCTAAACAGCAAAGACCACCTAGACTACATGTTGACAAACCTATGTTTCAGAAAGCCTAAAGGTACCGAGAAAAAAACAACAACAAACACCACACATAACAGTCACACTCAGTGGAGCCCCAAACACTAACCCCCTAAGGCAAGCAAACACACTTCCCAGGACTCTTGTTATAGGGGACTCCATTGTAAGAGATACTGATGCCCCTCTAATTAGGCTGGGGTTCCTATTACGTTATCGAAAGATAACATAATCAAACAGCCAAAACATTGAAACGGGTGCATTTCCAAGTTTGAATTGTAGAATCACAATACAGTGAAGATTGTGATATTTGCCCTTTCCTCACTGTAGTGTGATCTCAGAGTTGGAATATATATTTAGCGGGGGGTGTGGGGGGGGGGTGCAGCCCCCCACAATAAAAGTTTTGAAATGCGGCTGTTCAGATGTTTTGGCCATTCGATTACATTATCTTTCCATAACATAATATGAACCCACCAGGTTGAACTAGGAGAAGATAAATAGTCATTTATCTGGAGCTAGGATACTCCAAATCCCACAAGCACTCATGTTATTACACCCCTGGTACCAGTAGGAATCCATCATAATCCATGCAGGTGTAAATGACCTGAGACATACCTCCCAGTATGAAGAGAAACATTATAGAGTTTTCAGACTATGTCTCTGAGGTTGGTATGAGCCTAGCATTGAGCAGTATATTAACATCACTGAGGTCAATACCACAATATAAGCAGAAGATGATTGGTTTTGACAATTGACTGTCCTGCTGGTGCCATTCTAAGGGGATCCAATATTTGTCATTTTGGGTAGACATGATTAACAGAACCCATTGCTTTGCCAAGGAGAGTCTGCACTTCTCCCATCTACACTTTTGATTACTGGCTAAAACTTTATTCACCCCATAGTTCCTTTTTTAGGCAAAGACAAATTAACAAACCTACCAACATAGCAAAATGAGCTGAACTGAACCTTAAGGTGTTACTGCTTGATGCCAGGAGCCTAAATAAAAAACTACACTCTCTGCGCTCCCTCTTTACTCTTGAGAATATTGATATCTGTGCAGTTACCGAGAAAATGGTTTAAAGTGGCCGAGAGTACCCTGGAAGTGCAAGGATTCAGTGCCTTCCACATTTTTAGACCGAGAGGTATGCAAACAAGGGCTAATGGTGCAGGTGTTATATATCAACAACAAGCATACCCATAGGATGGTCAAACAGGATGATGCACTGGAGTCCCTCCAAGTGCAGATCACCAGAGACAAAATCCCATACCATATCCTTGCCAGCCATAGGTGACTCTACATGTCCCAAGAAGCTCATGGACCTGCTGGAGATAATTCTCATCCAACCTAACACCCTACTCATGGGAGACTTTGATTACCCATCTATGGACTAGGAATCTTACATGACCTCAAATCTACAGACACAGATTCCTGGGCCTGTAAATATAAGCACCTTTGACCAAATAGTGAATAATCCCACTAGATGCTCCAAACTACCGGACTTCATACTCACAAATATGGAAGAACTCTGCACCCTTAAATGTCTCATCCTTCATGGTAAGGTCCAACCATAAAGCTGTCTCCTCTGAAATCAAAATCAACTCCATAACCCCAATAAAACTAGTAACAGTTAGAAACTATTCCAAGACAAACTACCTTTTATTAAGTGATGGTTTGTCAAACTTCACTGACCCTCCAAACCCCCAAAACACAGCAGCATACACTGAATTGCTCTCAGAAATTCTGTACAACCATGTTAATGGCTGCATAGAGATCACTGTACCTATCAGAAATAAGCCCAGAATTAGCGTCATAAAAAACACCCTTATACCATCCCAAATTAAACAGGATATACAGAAAAAGGAAAACAATTATGACAAATATCAGGAAGGGTAATTCCCATAAAGATAAAAAACTCTCTCATCAGTTAAATAGACAACTAAGATGGCTAACTAAGTCAATCAAAATCAGCTCTGAGGTTAAGATAGCCTCTCAAGTCCTTCTTAAGCTATGTGAGGAACCTCAAGGACAGCACATAGTAATGTGCAGAACTGGTGGTTAATAGTGCCACATTCACCCATCCTGGGGATATAGCAAACAGTATAGTATAGTGGACAAATTCTCTTCCAGGTTTATCTCTTTATCATCCCCATCCCACAAGAAGTATCCTCAGACATAATCCCTCCAACTACAACTAAGGAGCTTATACTGGCTGTGCTTACAAAAGCCAAGAACACAACCTCAGTGGGTCCCAGTAACATCCTGGGATCCCTCCTGAACAGCCTAAAATATGATTTATCATGACACCTGGCGTCACTATTTAACTATAGTCTTCAAACAGGCCTTTTGTCACAAAAATGGAGGAGTGTAATGGTCACCTCCTTTCATAAAGAAGGACCTAAGACAGATCCTGGAAAGTACAGACACATCAGTTTGGCTAATTTTATTTGCAACGCCATGGAACCATGGAAATTATTATCATGGAAATTATCAACAAGGACATAAGAGACCTCCTGGCACTGGATCCATCCCAGTTTTACTTTCTGAAAGGAAGGTCATGTTTACTGAACTTGGCGTATTTCTTTAAAAAGGTCACTAAGGCAAAGGATAGGGAAAAGTGGTACATACTGCCTACCTAAATCTGGCTAAAGCATTTGATACAATACCTCACTTAGGTATTGTCATCAAACTTTTAGAACTAGGTATAAACACTTTTATAACTTGTTAGATAGCTAGTTGGCTCATAGATAGGGCTCAAGAGGTTGGGATCAGTGAGGCCACCACTACAAAGTTGCTGGTCACCGATGGAGTCTTCAGGGCTGTGGGCTGGGCCCGATCCTCTCTGGCATCTAATTCTCTGAGGTCAAAGCCAATGTCAAAGGACTCTGGCTAACCAAGTTTGCAAACTGGGAGCAGTCATTGGATCCCCCCAAAATAAGGGCACCCTCAGGAAGGTCTAACACAAATGCTTGGTGCTAATGCCATTGCTTAAAACTCAATACCAATAAATGGATTATAGTACCTTTTGGGACATCAGCCACCCTGGATAACTGTAGCATCAATAAAACACCCCTAAACATTGATTCACTAGTCAGGCATCTAGGAACTCATGTAGATAGTAACCCAACCTTTGACCAGCATGCATCAAAAGTAGTAAGAAAACTATTGTATGATGCTCAACGTATAAGTAAGGGCATAGAATCTAGGTCCAGAGAGGTCATCATACCACTGTATTTGGCCCTTATCAGACCCATAATAGAGTATAATGCTCCCCTTTGGTATGTTCTTGACCAGACACATGCATCAACTGGAGTATTTACAAAGGTTCCTTACAAAAGGGAATACAGATAGTAAACACAGTGTCCTGCACTGATCATCTCAAAGCCCAGTCACTTTACACTGAATCATTTAGACTACTACTGGCTGGTGAAGAAGGCACTACTGGATCCTGTTTTGATGGAACTTTTCCACATCCACAAATCAAGCATTTTAAGAACCACTAGATCAAAAACCTAAATTTTACTTATGACATAAATAGGACATCTTGGAGAGACAGGTATTTTTCTCTGAGAGTTCCCATTCTCTGGAACAGGCTCCCCATCCATGAGAAACACAGTTCTTCCTTAACCCTATTTAAGTGGCCTGGCTCATATGTTTCTGATGGGCAGAAGCAGACAGTAAATCACCCCCCTATATGAATTAATTTTGTGGGTCACATTTGGGTTGCATGCCTAGGCTTATAAGGACCCGCTAGCCAAGTATACAACTAAGAACCTAAGATTAAATAAATAGGAGTTGACCTGTGATAAACCAAATGTAAGTATATTAAAAGCAGTACTGTCTGCAGCAGAAATGGGAAATACTTTTGTATACCATTAAAGGCATATCTGCCTCCCATGTCTAGACAATGTAAGTTTAAGGGTGACACAGATTATAGTACCCCTGCATACTCCCTGCTCCAATATGCTATATGGAAGCTGCCTTGGATAGGTAATCTGTGACAGAGGTTCATAGGTAGTTATTAGGCTTGCAGTCCAGGAGGCCGTTGAGGTGCCTTGCTCAACTTTCCAGTTGCCTCTAAGCACTGACTGGTTAACTGACCTGCTTAAGGTCACACAGTAGGCAAATGAGGACTGAGGGAATCAAGGCCAGTACCTAGCATACAGCCTTAACCTTCTTCATCAAATGCCAGACAAACAAGGCACCCACCCTCTTTAACTGAGTATGAGGAGATATGACATAATCTTGCTGTCATTCACACATCAGGCAGGCAGTCTCCATGTGGCACTAGTACCCACTAATATGAATCTATATCAAAATAAGATGGCAGCATGGGATCCATGCTCTTCATGGGACTTAGAATTGTATATTATGTAATATGTACCTTAGAGACACGCAATTGTGTGATGGGTATGCACAGCTCGCATGTACAAGTGGGCATGAATGAGATGGTGGTTATGAGCAGCAAATTGTATATATGCTTTCTATCACTGGTGCACTTCTGTGAAAAAATAGTGATTTACAAACAAAGGTGAAATCTGGCTTTATTAGCATGAATATGATGTAAACTACTACTATGGCTGCTGTGCCATTTTAGACACCCAACATGCTCAGAAAGGGAAACTCAGCAGCAGACTGCTTTTAACATCTGAATCACTTTGAGGCCAAACTGAAACAGTAGTTTCATAAGACAGCACACGTAGGAGGTGCATAGTGGTCAGTGGTTCTGTGGTAAGGGATATATCATCAGTGTCAGACATGTGCAAATAACCCTGTTTAATGCATCTTGTAAGTATTCTGTATTATACTAAATCAGAACATTCACCTGCAGCTGTAGCCTATTGCAATTTTGCACCTGTTCACCTGCAACCATGGGTGGGGTTGCCAGGTCACTGGAACAGGGCAGCTACCCCACACATCCAGTCTGCCCTAAGTTTTGTTGCATCACTTTGGTATCCTGTGTACCTGTTGCATCACGTTGGCATCTTGTGTGTCTGTTGCATCACTTTGGTATCCTGTGTACCTTTGCATAAGGTAGGCGATGTTAAACAAACTGGAATGAATAGTAGCATTACAGTTCATGACTGTACTGAAATGTAGAAGACACTTGCACATGTGCGATAGCCAACCTACACTCCTCCTAAAGTGTCCCCCCTGCACATGTACAACTGCAGGGGATATCCATACATGTTGACCCTCCCATTCTGTACCCAGTCCTTCCCCATGCCACTCATTTGCATGGGTACCACTATACCCCCTACTAGGGAACCCACCATACTTGACAGCACACAGCAAAATTTCTGTACAGGTTAGATCCTTTGTATACATGCTGTGCCATATAGTGGGTGACACCTGAGTGCAGTACACATGGTCCCAATAGTGCACTCATTTCTATCTATATCTAACATAGTAAAGGTCTAATGAGCCATGCTGTTATCACTGTCTCATTGCTGTCTGTGTGTACCTACACTGGGCATTCCCAATGCTATGTTCTCCTGTCTCTCTTAACATGACTTTCAAAAGTATCATACAACAGAGACTGGGTAAGTTCAGCTCTGCAGAGAATGGTGTTTTCTATATGCACTCTGGACACATAGGTAGTGCCTGTTAGAGAGAGGTGGCACTCACCTCTGTCTCAGACTCTGTGTGGTGGACACAGGGGTGCATGATGTCATTGATATGGAGTTGGGAGGAACTGCACCATACACCAATATTGGGAGCGGTATAATTGACATGATAAAATGGGCATTGCAGAAAGCACTCTGCAGAGCAATAAACTGGACACTGATGGGGTGGCCTTCCCTCTAATGCAACATTTCCTGCTAAAGAGTAATTCCTGTCATCCCTACATGGTGGTGATAAGGGGACAGGTACCATGCCAGCAAGAGTGGAAATGGGTTCCTGGAGTGTGCACATGCTATATACCATTGAAGGAGGCTGGCCAGATTAGCAGCCTTGACTGTTGCCAAGCAGTATGTGCTGATCACTGCCTATGGTTCTGCAGAGATACATTGGGAGCTCAGACTCAGGAAACTATCACTGAAGTTAAGTTTTTAATATTTGTCAGCATGAATTGAGCTGTCATTAGCATGCACACTGTGGTGCATGAAGGATGGTGGGATGAAATCTGCCACGTGGCTTTGTAATCTGTTTTCCATCCAAAGACAAACCACTGCTACAGCAACACTTTCAGAGGCTGGGGCAGGTCAACAGGCTGACACCTGAGCCTGAACAATGTTTGATGATAAAACTAATACAAAACATGACTCATAGTCTCCAGTTGCACTGACACTGTCTGCCTTCCTGTGATTGGGTATATACCCACTGCCTGGAATGATAGCATAGCATAGCCTCTGCCATACCCACCCTATAGGATGCACAGCATGACTGACCCTCATCCACAGCATGACTGACCCTCATCCCTTCCACAGAAAGTGAGATTCACTACTATTGACAGCACCACCACTGCTTATACTGGGCCTGCAGCAGCAGAGCAATGTACTAGAGCTGATGTACAAATGCCTACAGTGTGACAGGCCAGCAGTAGTATAGCTGTCAGCCACTGTCACAGCCTCATCCAGACAGGCAGCTCTTTTATTTGGCAAAGAAATGTGCAGAGCTGTAATCAAGTGCAGTCCAGCAGGCCAAAATAAAGATGATGGATGGTGTAAGTGAACTCCAAGAAGATATAACACATCATTACTAGGTCCTCCATCAGCCCAAGGATGATGCTATGATCAGCTTTGTGCTAACACTGAGGGATCATGTAGCACCCATTGCCACCTACTGTGGTTGTTAGCAAGTGTCTCCATTGTTGCCCTGTACACCATTTTTGATTATGGCAATGGACATGCGCATATCCGCAGTGGTCACATTACATGACCATTGGATGGAGTACAGAGCACACCTGTCACAGCCGGTATAATAGCATGCCCATACCATCACCAGAGCAGCCCATATCACAGGGCACCACAAGGTGGAGCAGTTCATGTTTGCCTCCCTACAAGATCTGTTTAACCAGTTCTGCCACATATGTACCCCAGGAGGTGGATATTTGGGCCAACACTGTGCACATATCTGTGGGGCTCTGCTGCAAGGTCCAACAGTGCATCTCAAATTATGCCCCATCACATTGGCCCCTCTGAAAGGACCTATAGTGGCATCTCTATTCACTCAATAGAGGAAATAATTTTTAACACTGATAGTTTTCCTTCTTATAACCCCCATCATGACCTCCATGGGGCAGTAGCTTCCTACTCTCTGGTAGTATAGATAGCCTTGTGTCTTTGTGTCCCTGTGCATGTTGTGCAAATTACAGTTATGGCCTTTGTCATTGTCCTTTCTGTGTGGTGTCTATAGATATGCCTGATGCTTACCATAACTGACCATGCACTGCCCAGTATAATCATTAGATGAAACTTCATGCATCATCTTATTCTGTGTGTAGCATTGCATTGCCATTGCATACATGTCAGGGCTCACTGAACTGGATAAGACTTTATCACTTTTCTTGCTGTCCCATATACTGTACACAGTAACATCTATTAGATGTTGTATGGATCTGCTTGATGTCAGTTGCCATCAAATATTACCACTAGTGGACAATGGGCTCATGGTTACAGTGCATCCTGCTGTTGTGGTACCGATGGGTTCCATTGATGCTGACCAGCTTGCCTGCTTCATTATGTTATAGAGTATGCAACATGCTGCAAAGAGCTGGCTGGGATAGGGCCCTACTTCAGTACCACCTAAATAGGGCTGGCCAGTGGAGCTGGGATTTCATTAGGTCAAACAAACCCTCTACTGCTTTTCTGGTATGGGCATGGGTTGTGTTATATTGCTGTTTAGCTATGTTATGTGGTTTCAGTGTGGGTAACATCAACCAATAATCTGGGTGCATCCTGCAGCACTTTCAACACAATAGAGATATGGGGGAGAATTATGGGTGGGTCAGTCTTGTGTAGTTCTTGCTTGTGACTCTACACACATGGGTGTACTGATGTGCCTCCACTTACCTATTAAATGGCCCTTCTGGATACCACCATGCAGAAAAGGGATTATAAAAATTATATGTGCCACATGTGCAAATCAGTGGCACTGCCAGGGTGCTGTGTAGATACAAAGATTTTTAACCACCATGTGTCACACACTACCTGGCAGTTGATGGAATGGTCACTCTTCTAATTAATGTAATGCTGCTCATGGACACCAAGTGTGGCCTTTACTGGCACATGCATACAAACTATGGCTCCTAGTACTTAAAAGATGCTATGCATGGTGGTGGCAGCACTCTCTTCAGTTGTGTTGGGAAAGCAGATGGTGCCCATCCAGATATGAAGAATGATTTGAGTGCTCCACAGGCTAATATCTGAGATATAGCCATTCTGCCATGTTTTTTTTTTTCTGTATAGTACCTGTAGCTAGTATAATAACAGCTACACATACCTTAGCATCCACAGGTACAGATAGTAAATGCATCCTTCCAGTCTCAATATGTGGGTCTTAGATGTCAATCAACATCTGTATTCTGTCTCATCTCACACAAAAGTATTCCAGTAGCTCCTGATGTGTAAGCTGCTATAGTGTTAGCCTCTGTCAGTACAACTTTTATTGGTACATGCAGCCACACTGCACAGCTGAAAGATTGCTGCCGAAAACAAGGAACATCCTGCTGCACTGTTTTCAGCATTTTTGTCTTTATACTATGATGCAACCACCTGTATGACTTCATGCTTGATGACTACGAATCTTGACCAGCTTTTCCCTATACTCATTTCCCTGACATTTATGTAATCATTAGACTGCACATCTTCATTTACATGTCATTGAGCAGTTCTTTGCATATCGATTTTTGCACCTTTTAGGCAGTTGCTTTATAGTGCTACATTCGTTTGTGCGTAACTACCTAGCTGTGTGTTCTGGATGTCAAAAGCACATTGCACATTTCACAATCTTACTATTAAGAAACCTCACAAAATTAGGAGTGCTGTAAAAACAAATATTTCAGGTGTGTGAAAACTGAAATCTTTTTTTAGGTCTAATGTTTATCTGCTGCAAGAAGCCATTCATAATTTGCAAACAGAACAGAACTAAGAATCTTCCTTTTTATTTGAAAATGATTTTACCACAAAGATGGTGAAAATGTTGCATGCCTTGGTCTAACTTTGGCCCATTATAGATAAACTGGAAAAATGATAGTGGAAACCATTTATAATTAAATAAAAAATCCACAAGCAATGAAAAGAGAGGCACACAAATTGTTTAATGAGCTTTAAATTATGTAAGTTACAAAATTAGTGGTTTACAGTTATTGTGAGTTTTTCAAGCTTCATTATTTCATTACAAATACCATATCCAAGGTGAAAGAGAATTGGATCAGCCTCTTCAGTGAAACAAAGTTATGCACAACAGTGGAGGATGAGAGAATAATTAAAGGAAGGATTTGGGCAAGCTGACAAGTACACAGAAAATTGGCATTTGAGGTTGAATCCCTACAAATGCAACACACTGTGCTTGGGCCAAAACAAAAGTGTTGTGAAACATTAGGTGTGGACAAAAAATATTTGTAGATATTAATTATATCATTATATCTGGACTAGACCAACAGCAGGTGCCATAAAATGTTGTTTTACAGTTGCATTAGCTCATGTCATGATGGGAGAATTTCATTTTTAATGGTATTACGTACATTTCTCCTGAAGCAAAAATAGAGAGACTGTAAGGCAGAACCATAAGAAAACAAGAACAACAGTGGTCTATGTATGGCTGTAGAATTTCTCATATACAGCCATATATTCACTTTATATAGTTCATATTAGTATTTTTATATTTTGTACTAGTATATCTTTATACTATTTTATTTTATATCTAATATTTTTATGTATACAATTTATGATAGACATATAGTCATATTCTACATTTTATGTGATGGCATGTTTAGTTGCACAGTTTTATGGCAATCAAGTATAAGCCTGGACATAGTTATAAGACATGATGTAATTACTATATTTCTGCTTTTCTGTTAGTTTAAATTCATCTAAATTCATTCACTACTATTTAAGTGAAGTTGCATCAGAGTACAATAGGATGATATGCTAATTGATTGATTGCCTCAGGTGTTTTTCATGAAGGTGATGTTAGTATATATATATATATACATATATATGAAGCAGTATTAATTGTTTTGTAAGATCTGAAGGAAGCGTGCCTTAACACGCGAAAGCGCTTATCTCTTTGTTTTAAAGAAGAATAAAACCTCCTTTTATGATATTTATCGTGGTGGTCCTGTCTTGCTTGTTTTATATATAATTTTTTGGTTTCTTGATTTGGACCTTTGGGCCACAACAGTATCCTTTTTCTACTACTACTAAAACAAGAACAACACAAACTAAGTGATTTTTTAGAACATTTTCAGAAAAAAAGCTGTCCCAAAGTGGGGTTACACAGGAAAATATGGTCTATATGACATAAACTGAAATCAAAACAGTAAAAGTAAAAAAACTATAAAATGGGAAAGCTGACAATAGAGTTTCCTAGCCTGTCAGCATTTGACATAGTGATCTCTCAATATAAGTTCACAATGGAAGAAGTGGATAGCCAGGTTCAATTATTATACTATTTTCATAAATATTTCAAGAGAAAGACAAAAGAATAAATGCTTTACTTTTACGTGTGGCAAGAGATTGTGTATGAAGCATGGAGCAATAGCAGGACAAAGTGATAAGTTGTAGTTTGAGTGACAAATCATTTAGTCATTTTGAACCAATGCAAAATGATCAATATGAACCAGAAAAAAAATCAGGAGTGAAAAAGACAGAAAATTGTTGAATTTCATAAGCTAAAGAAAATAAACATCACTGAATGATTATGGGGATCTATAGTATGGATTTTATTCACAGTAATGTAATTTAAGCCAGAAAGTCCAGGTAAAGACAAACTTTGTATGGATAAGAGAGTTGCTAACAGAGTTATACTGAAAAAAAAACACCTTATATCTATGGTTGATATTCTGATTGAGATAAATGGTGCATAGTTCAGTAAATTAAACCTTCTACCTGTTTGTTCCTAGATTTAACTCCAGTCATGCAGTAGAAGCAATACAATCTTTTCTATCGGCATAGACTTTAGGAGATATAAAAATATTGTATCTAAGCTCAGCTCTGCAATGTTCTGCTACCAAAACAGAAGAATTTGAGAATGCAAATCATTTCAACAGTACCAGTGCACGAAGGCTGCACATTGGTACAATATTACGCATCCTTGTCTCACAGCACTTTATTCTTCAGTTTGGTTCTTGTGTGTGTGTGTGTGTGTGTGTTTTTATTCCATACTCTAAATACACGCCATACGTGAATTGATGAGCCCCCAAATTGCCTGTGGTATTTTTGTGTGAGGGAATGTTTTTTTGAGCTGCTCCCCACTTCTGGATTAATTTATCTGTCTTACCTCACTGATGGCCAGTACAGGCTTTTGTTCTTTAATGATCTTGGACTTAATTGAGCACTAGAAGAAGATAAAACAGAATAAGAAGTAGGTTATAAGAATCAGTGGCGGCTCGTGCTATTGGACTGAAGGGCTGCAGCCCCCCCCCCCCCACCAGCTGTGGAAAGAACATTTTAAAAATAAAATAATATATATATATATATATATATATATATATATATATATATATATATATTTTTTTTTTTTTTTTTTTGTATTCGACATAACATTACTTAGCTCAGCTGTGAGTCTGACTGACTCGCTGACACTCTGTTAAAGTCCCGGAACTCGAGCTGTGCATGTTTGGCGAGTTCCGGGTTAAAAAAAAAAATAGCTTCTGTAAATCCAGACTGCTGTAAAACCAGTCCGGATTAAGGAGAGAAGGCATCAGAGTTTGATGCCCAGAAGTCTATGCAGTTTGTAACCGCAGTAAACTGGAAGGAGATTGGACTGCCACGTCCACAGTCACATAGGTGACGTGCATGGCTGGATGGCTACTGATTGGTTCTCGCTCTCTTCCTGCACTTTGCACATTGGGAAAAAGAGAATGAGAATCAGTCAGTACAGTAGCAGAATACAGTACTTTGGTTTGTGCTTTGGCCAGACCATCAGACCATCAGACCATGGAATTAGTACCTTGCGGTCTTGGACAAAAAATCTTCAAATTCTGCACTTAAGACTCTTAGCCGGCTGATATAAAGTAACTCAAAAGTAAACACTAAAAATGTTTGCTTTAGCTCACTTACCCTTTACAAATTCATGCTGCAAACTTTCCAATGTCTTCTGTGCTTTTACCAGCCTGTTAGTATTTGGCACTTTTTTGTTGTGATAACAGTTATTCAATTTCCATAATATTTGGCTGGCTTCCATACTTTTCAAGCAAAGTACACATTTGTATCACAGTAGTTTTATAATTAGAAGTAATATAACAGCTGGTGTATGAATTTAGTATGTTAGTATCCTTAGCCAGGAATTATTAGGTTGAAACATAAGTAAATGCAAGCCAGGAATTATTAGGGAGATGTAAGTAAATGTAAATGAAAAATTAAGCAGTAATTTTATTTTGCAGTTTTAATGAAGCTCTTTTTAATCTTATGTTTTTTATATATATATATATATATATATATATATATATATTTATATATTGATTGTGTGGTTATTTTATTTTTGTGTGTGTGTGTGTGTGTGTGTGTGTGTGTGCATTTCTCTCTTTATCAATTTTTTGCTAAATGACTTAGTTTTCAAGCTGGCGGCAGTTAGCTGGGTTTCAAAGTCTATATGAGATCCAGATAGCTTGCACTCACTTTTTTCAGTGCATAGAATGGATTTGATGCCCAGGAAGCCAGCCATACCCCCCCCCACCCCCACAGACACACATACACATACGCACATATACATACATACTGAGACACCCAGTCTCACACACACACACACACACACACACACACACACACACACACACACACACACACACATACACACACACATAGGCAGACACCCAGACCCAGACATTGACATGCACAGACACATGCACAAACTTACACTTATGCACATATCCCCCTCTTAGCTCCAACAGCCCCCCAAAACTAAGCCACTTCTTTCCACCCTCAACTCCAATCCATATCTTCCCTTCAGACCCCTCCTTAGTACCACAACCCATCCCAACACACACACACACACACACACACACACACACACACACACACACACACACACACACATGTGCATGCACGCAGTGACTGAAGTTTTTGCTTCCTGCTTTCTTTGAGCACACATTTTTTTCACTGCTGCTCTCAACTATTCTTCCATAATTTAAGGGCTTTGTTTCATCCTTGCAATGCCCTCCCAGACTGGTTCCTGGCAAATATTAGAATTTTGTCTGTGATGATGCAAGAGAGTACAGTTGCAGTAAGGAGATATAGGTAAGAACATCGGCCCATGTTATCCATAGCAGTACTATCGGTGCACACTATCATGTCTTTGTCCAGCTAGTTATAATTGACAATCATGGGCTCCCCAGAAAAGCCATCCCAGCTCATTAATCACTACCAGCTAGCCATTCAAATTGCCAAATGTCATCTGATTCTAAAATCCAGACACAGTTTCTTTACCTTGTTCAAGCAGAACCCATCCCCCACTGCATTACTGGTAACAACTTATTTGCTAAGAGTGTTTTTTTTTTTTTTTTTTTTGCAGTACTGGGTTTTTTATTGTTTTTATCCATGCTCTGTCATGTCATAGAGCTTAAATATTAACAGGATAAATGTTTTTTTCAGGGTGTAGAACTTCTTGCTTTTTTACTAGTTTGATTATTGGTTCAGGGGGATAGTTTTAATGGCAACTAAACACTCTGACGATCTAGGCTAATAATTAAATCTTAAATTACAAATAGTGCAGGTTTAAGAACTATAAACTATAAATGTGATAACGTCCTGTGCTGTCTAGCAGATTTAAGTCTCGTTCTGCACACTTAATTTTGAGATAAACATAATGTGTTACTAATCACTGTATTCTTTTTGCGTACCAATACAACCACTGCATTTGTGCAGGAAGTACTAACTTACGTGACATTATGACGCAATGATACAAAAAGGTTTTTAGCTTCTCATGAACTGAGGCTTGTTCTGCTTTTCTGTTTAAGTTGCATATGCTAAAATAAAGTGGTACCAGTACTTTTGTTTAATGTTATGTATGGTAAAATAAAGAGCTAAGTAATGCTGATTTTTTTCCATGAAGTAAAATAGTAAAATAAAGTGGTAAATAATGCTGATGTTTTATATGAAAACATCCTAGCAAAAAAGATGCTTTGCTACTTGTTGATTTTTTAAATTATATTAATATAACTATTGCAGTTTAAGTAGTCTGCAGACAAATGCATACTGTGTCTGTATATGGATGCTGTTTGAACTGTTCAGTAGTATCAACAGCCTATATGACAGGGCAGTGAAAATCAGGATGTGTACTTAATGTAAAAATGTCTGTTTGCATGTAATGTAAACCAGCAGGCTGTCTTTCATACTCAGCCAACCCATTCCAAAGCCTGTGGTATTTTAATTTGCCAAAAGTCAAGAATTTGAAAAGTGATAATACTGGAACCACATTCTATATATATACCTTCAACCCCTCTGTACCATACTCCCACCCCCTTCCTCCACAAAAAAATACGTATGCTATGCACCTGTAGTCCTGCTTTATGGATATTTAAGCATTCCTGTAAGGGGTACTGTAGCACACTGTTAATTTGTACCCTCCCCATTACCAATAATTTAGGTTATTTTAGGCCTTCTTTGTTTGGTTTAAAGTTGGTAGTCACTTGCTTTATATTTTCTGTCATTGTTCATGATCCGCTTGCAGACATTTGAGCACTTATTAAGGTCAGCACCCTAATTCTTCTCTGTATTGTCTCATCACTGTTTCATAATGACTTAGTGTACCATAATCAGAAAACCATAAAATGATTATGATTAAAATAAAAGTTCAGTAGTCTCTCTCAGCAGTCAATGCCTGTCCCCTAATTTTGCTTAAATACAAGAATGGGCAATAATTGTGGGAGTTTCAGAATCAATTGTTGCATTTGAGTTTGTTTGTATATTTGGGATATAACAGCATTCTGCTGTGATATCATTCATTACAGGCTTACAGTAAGTCACGAAGGGTGCTTAACAGTTGCATTAATAGCTTTCTAAAGGAAGTATAAAAATAACGTTGTTGATTTAATTTATTAACTGTCTGGGGTAGAACACTGATTACAATAGAGTCGGACCTTCTTAAAAATGCAGCACATTAAATAGTAAGTGCAGGTCACATATCTGTAGGATCACCTGATGCAGCTTCCACTATTATATGTGGTACAGAAGGAGCAGTAATAGTTGCTTGTTAAACTGAAGTTAGTCTTTTCTATCTGTAGCAAAACTTGTAACTGAGAATTTCTTTGTGTTTATGGCTAGTTTATAGTCTTGTACCAGTTCTAGTTGTAAAGCAGAAGAAAGAGAAGGTCTGTTTTTTTTTTTTGTTAAGACAGTGTCAGTTGGACATAAATACAAGAGAGCTTTGTATAGCTGTATGTGTTACTATGTGATATATTTGGAAAGTGAAGTATACTCCTGTTTTATGTAATAAAATATGGATGTTTATTAAATTATTAACTTAAGTTTGCTTTATCAGGACATGTAATGCAAGTTATATGGAAAAAAGTAATTAAGGCTCAGGAGAGATGGACTAAGTTAAAGATAAGTTTGAGTTTATATTTTGGATTGAAAGTAGTCAGTACCATGATTAGGGACTTTATTTTGTGTTATGAAGATTTTTGCTGGTATAATTATTTGTTAAGCATGTTGCTTGTGGAATAAATTAAGTCTGGCTCTTCTATGGCAAGTTCATGATGTTTTCTTCATTGATCTGACTAACCACCATCTCAGGAAGATGACTCACCTCGCTGTAATTTTTTTCCTGTGTTTTTTTAAGACAAGACAGTGACTTAGGATATGATCACCCCTAAACTGTGCTAACAGTGTCAATAAAGGAGTGTATGTATTAATAGCTGGTGTGAAGATAAAACCTGCAGGGGTCAGATCTTTCAGTATCAAAGGCACGTCTGCATCCTAATACACACACACACACACACACACACACACACACACACACACACACACACACACACACAAAACACTGCCCTAATTCTTCACACAAACACACACAAGCAAAAGTTTGGTAACACATTTTCGGCACTAATCCTGTTAGTTTCTGCTGTCTTTGCCTCAGAATCACTTCAAAAGTACATACATGTTGTGTGTGCCTGTGTGTGTATAGATTTTCGTATCACATTTTTGGTCTGTTTTTCATAAAACTGTGGGCTTTCTGGCAAATTAGTGACAAATCATTAAAGATTGAAGTTAGAAAATAATGACAGGCATTTGAATTTCAGACTTCATAACCTTCAGAAAATTCATACTAATACAGCACCTACTATTTTGTTAACTTTCTATGTTTGTAAGAGCAATATTTAAAATTTGTCCTTATTTTTGGGCCTTGTGACTTGTCCCACTTTTATTTATGGCTTTGTCCAGATTTCTTGCTCTGAGGTTAAGGGTATGGCAAATGTGTCAGGGCCATTAACGTCAGCCAGAGACAGTCCAAATTGTGACATACTTGTACCCCACTCCTCCATGTAGTGACTCTGGGTGTGTCCAAGCAAGGCAAGGAGCAGATATGCAGTGTAAGTGTGTAGACTAAGTATCCTCCCTATCCAAGGTAGACACAAGTACAGTGTCTTTCCATCTATCCTTGATTTGCAGAATGTTCTGATTTTCTGTCATATTTTTATACTATTGGTTTATGCTTATTATTCAGAAAATGCATGTTGTTGGCTGCATGTTACTTGGTATTTTTATAAAGCTGAATATACATTATAATTAGAACTGCAGTGCAAGCAGAAGTGGTTTGAGTTGAATGCTGCTTGTTTTTTTATACTTGATTTTGACTGGTATTCCAGTAATGTATTTAAGAAGTAATTTGTGTTTTAATGCCTCACAACCTTTTTGTTTCCATCTAGATACTAAGTAAACTGTCATGTAGCCAATGCATTGAAATATTTTTTTTTCTTCTTCACTTAATATTGTCTTGATTGGCATAACTCTCAACCTTCCATCTCCAAAATGAGGAACACTCGCCTTCATAATGTGGAACAAATGGGCAAAATGTGGAACACATTCTAATGGCTTACTAACAACTTCAGCTAGGAAGGTCATAAGATGGTTAAAATATGCTGGTTTTACTTATAAAGTAGATCATTTAATGAATTAATATGATTAATTTCTATTTGCCATGGATTTCAATTAAAAAAATTCCTAACATTGAATATGTGAAAGACTCTTTCAATGTGGAACTTTGAGGAACTTCAAGGAACATGAACGTTTTAAGACCCCAAATGAGGTATGTTCCTCGTAATGAGGTACACTTGAGAGGTATGTTGATTGGACTGTCATAATGATGGTTTGGCACCCAGGGCAGCGTATTTAAAGTCCCAGTTTTTGTGGTTTTGAGCATAGCTCTGCACCTTTCTAGTTGGCCACACCTCTTCCCACTGGCCCCACCCATTCAGCTGTCTCCTGCAGTCCCCCTTTGATTTGAAGTCACCAGCCGCCACTGATAAGAATGTTCCTACACTAAATAAGAAAATATGTGAGCTTGTCAACCAGAATTTTGAATTCAGCAGTCATATATTATAAGAATAGTGGTGCCCCAGACCTAAACATGGTTAAATGAATATAAATGCAGCACTTCCAGTCAGTATAAAATAAGTCAGAAATACTTCATTACCAAGTATAGCCTCGGATCTCTAAAAGATGTTAGCAAAACTAAAGATTTATTCTAGGAACTTAAATGTAGAAAGATGTTCAATATGTATGAGAAGAAAAACATTCATGGGTGTTATAAATGCTGAAGAAGGGGTTACATTTACACACGGCAGTTTTATGTTCTGATACCAACAGTGCTGTACTCTTACAAGCACATGCAAGCTCTGTATATTTGTTACAGTCTTTAGCTAGACACATGGCAGACATCAGTGAGTCATAGCCTATGCCATATTATCCCTTTCTTATGTAGAAAACAGAAGCAGGCAGATTGAAAAACGTCTATCTGTTGGCTTGCCATTTGGGCACTTGTATACATTTTTGGAATGAGAGTTTGCATTAATCGTGGATCGCAAACCATTAGAAAATACATGCAACCACTACACATAAAAACCTTCCCTCAGAATTAAAACATAATCCTTACTAACTGACCACCCTTTTATTCCCCCATTGTCATATGCTCGGAACTATTGTTTAAACAAAGAACCTTGTGCCACCCCATATTTTTCTTGGATCTAGAGCTTGATTTTTTTATCAATACCACCCCCTTAATACCATTCCTTAGCAGTGGAGACATTCTACCAAATCACTCCTTTATACAAAGACTTAACCTTGCACAAAGAATATTCTCTTGAATGTGCTGTATTTTGCACAGTTTAAAATACTGGTGTAGTAGTGTAGTTTGTCTGTGCAATGTTTAAGTAGAGTATGGCCTCACTTATCAAAGACTACTGTTATGTTTATATAGCAGACAGGTCAGGTGTTGATATCACCTGCCATGCTACCTTTCTGAAATCTCATCTCTCTTGCTATGTCTGTGGTTATATATACAAAACTAATCTTTTACCTGCATTTATATGTGATACAATGGTCAAATGCATTAAAAAAATGTAATTTGCTGTGTGCATCTGGCTCCTTTGCTATGCAAAGCAAGACATTCGTGAATCACTATTGTCATCAGCAAAGAGATGATTGCATGCTTCTCTGCTAATGGGAGATCCACACTGCAGCAGGCATATGCCTTGGCCATACATTCCTTCACATCCAAACTAATGCCCTTGGACGCAAATGTTTATACGGTTTGCTTTTAACGCTCCATAGGCTTCTCTGTGAATCACTGCAGGTGTGAAGATATCTTTTACGGGCACATTGGAGGTTGATGAACTGATCACTAGCCTCTTCTCCAGCCACTGCAAGTGCCTCTTCTCATGGGTTTCTAAAAGTATGTGCATGTGTGTGTGTGTGTGTGTGTGTGTGTGTGTGTGTATGTGTGTTTTTATATGTATATATATATATATATATATATATATATATATATATATAAATATTTCTATGGATTTACTTCAAAAAATCAAAATACCACATTATCGAATTATATTTCATTGAGACAAGTTTGCCAAAAGTGCATATAATTTGAATTACATGACATCAAACCGCATAACATCGAAACCAACACCCTAGATATCCTTAACCAACTCAACACTAAAAATACCACAAAACAGCAACCTAAACTCTACAGTAAGAAATAACTCACCCTACACCGCAAGTTCAACATCCACTACTATCTTTACCCATAATTCTACACCACTTTAAAGGAACAGCACTCCAACACATACTCAAAATAAAATAAAAACTAGATTTCTCTGTATTTGCAGGGCAGCAAGCCCCCTTGCACCACCCAGCCCCCTACATTAAATATACCAACTCCAAGATAGCACTACCAGGAAGAAAAGGGCATAGTTACAGGTATGTTACCATTGCTTCTACTGACTACACATCAGTAACCTGTATTCAATGTTCTGTAATTTCGATTATATGCATGTTTGGCAAACCTATCGCAATGAAATGTAACTCGATAATGTGGTATTTAAATTTTTTCAAAAAAAAAAAAATATATATATATATATATGTGTGTGTGTGTGTGTGTGTGTGTGTGTGTGTGTGTGTGTGTGTGTGTGTGAATGTAGTCAGTGCAATTAATGGAGGTATTTTTACTTGCTGCTTGGTTCTTTGGAACTGCAGAGCAAATTCTTATAATAAGGGCATACAATGAAGATTAGTAATATGTATGCATTTTCTTGTCTCTTTTTTATTTATAACTGTTATGGGTTTATCCTCATTTGTTATTATAGTCTGCAAGGCTAATACCTGAGTAGAGAGAACAATTGCCTAATAATAATAACATCGTTCAGCAGTGTGCTCTCAATGGCCATGCCTTCCTTCATTTTCTAATACAGAAGCCTCTTCTACTCCACAAGTAGTCTTCGTATCTGTCTGTATTTTGTTTTTCCATGCAGAATTTATAAGATATTTGTGTGAATCCTTGAACCACTTTTAAAAGAAACATATAGCGGTAGCAACATAGTCAATCAACAAAACCAATTGTAATTTGAGTTTTGAGATCTTGTAGTTTGTATTAGTTTTGGTGGTATTAAAGGAAAATATCATTAACAGGGTCTCTGGAGGGAGGCTCCTTCATAAGAAAATGTAGATGCTGAATACTGGTTCATTTGAATAGCAGCAATTATCATCATTTTGCTTAAAAGCAGTTTGCATGCAATGTGCCATATGTAATCATTATATTTGCTTAATTTTGATAACCAAAAAGAAAATACATCTAGAAAATCAGCAAGTCACTCCTGTTGCACAGTGCATTAAAGTCGGATCATAAACACACTGTTAATAGAAGCTTTCACTTGGCATCATGTCTGGAGCTGAAGTAAATCCTCTGTCATAATCACCTACAAGGCAGTGTGTTAACGGATTAATTGTAGAGAAATTACATTCTTTTCTGGCCTTTCATAATAACATGAAATGATGATCTATTTAGTTTTCTGTAGGAAAACTTGTCTCAGGAAGCTGCAAAGTTGAGCCCTATGAAGATTTCTGTATACCATATGTCCCTGGATAGACCTGTCACATACCAATATCACTTGCACCTCAAGCTCCTTGTTCATATCCCAGCAGTATAATGAAATAGCAGTCCATTTGACAATTCAAGGAGTGCAGAGAAGCGTTAAGTGTAGAGGTAAAGGTACACACAGTCCCACCCTAGCCGATGATTTGCTCTATCACTCGAATTTATTGAAAGTGTTGAACGAGATCATCTCTTCAGTGCTGATGTGCTGGTGTTAGGTTCTGTGATGGGAACATAAAACACAGTTCTCTGGTTGCTTGTCTGTTTTCACAGTGGAAATAAAATATCAGCTTCCAAACTGGAGATGAATTTGATTGAGATACGTAAAGCTACTTTAAAAAAAGCAGCATGAGAGATGGTAGCAGAGGAGTAACCACTTTGTATGACTACTAGTTTACTGAATTGAATTAAATACCATTTCATCAGAAGAGATCATTTTACGAAGAAATACTTTTTGTTATAAAGTGTAGTAATTCAGATGTTTGTATTTTCAGCAGGGGCATCACTGTATGCAGACCCTGGCTGGCACATGAAAATAGTACCCCACTAAATCATAAATAACATTTAGCTTTTTTTCAGTGAAATTGTATTCATGGAAAAATTGCATGAAGAATTGACTGATGCCTGTATTAGAATTTGGTACTAACTGATAAGCTATTGCTTGCCAGAACTACATTTAAATATTCACAACAGGGAAATGGGAAAATCAGATTTGCTTCTAAGCTGATTTTAGTTATCAAATGTATCCAGTGCCATTGAATGTCTAGTAATACAACAGTATAAGCGGTAGATTGTATTTATCATGGACAATGTGGCAGAAGATGAGTGACCCAAAAGGTTAGGCATTTTTTAAATAATTTTCAGTGGCTTGCTTAATTAGTTTCAATTAGTACTGCCTTTACAATATATTTTTTGCTAATATATTACTATATATCACACCACACACAAACCAGTAAGTAACAGTAAATCCATTGAGTAAGCGGGATCAGATTCCAATGAAGTAAAAACAAACCACTGGAAACAGGAACAATTCAGAGAAATACAACTTATTTAATATAAACAACACAAGTTTAAAGGCTTTCGCCAAGTACAGGCTTCTTCAGACAGATAAAATTAACAAAATTAATCAGTTTTTGAATACTCTAAAAGTTATATTTGTGCTTTCAAATGCAGTATCCAGTAGTATTCAGCAAATTAAGTCAAATGTTCTACAGTTACCCTTCGAAGAGGCTCTTTTAAAAAACTCAATATCAAAAATTTTAAATCAAAGTGAGCATTCATCTCCACGCTTAATATACATTCTGAATACACTGTCTCTATATTACTTCATAAATTAGTCTCCACAGATTCAAAAAAGGCATTCATAAGTTCCACTTAATGGAATGAACAGCTCAAATTAATGAGTTGCCACCTCCTGAGGAGATCAGGATATTTATTACCGTATGTGGGCATTTTCAAAATTCTGAGCCCATCTGTAAGGGTTTTCCATTGTAAATATGCAACCAATGTCAAGCTTATTATGTTGGCAAAACTAACCAAAACCTTAAAGAACATATCTGTAACTACCGTTCTGGTATAAGAAGACATGTTTACACAAATGCATTGTATAAGCATAAACTAGAAGAAGGTTTTAATCATGATATTACATTTTTTCTATTGAGTGTTTTAAAAGAGCCTCTTTGAGGTGGAAATGTAGAACATTTGACTGAATTTGATGAGTACCACTGGATACTGCATTTGAAAGCACACACACCATCAGGACTTAATGGTTATGTGTTTCTAAAAAACTTTGCTGAGATAGTTAAACAAGCATGTCTGATTAGCCCTGTTAATTTTATCATCAATTTTATTACATCATGCAATCATTTGGCGCATTTAAACACTGATTTGTTTTGTTGATTTTCTTGCCTGAAGAAGCCTGTACTTGGTGAAACTTTTTAAACTTGCATTGTTTATATTAAATAAGTTATATTTCTCTGAACTATTCCTGTTTCCAGTGGTTTGTTTTTACTTCATATATTACTGCATATGATGGATGGATTGATGGTTTGATTCATGGAAAATCAAGCAAATAAACTAGCATTACAGCTATTTGCCAGGTAGCATTTTGATGGGTTGTTCGGTCCCAAGTAGCTAGAAGACATCCAGCTAATTAGTGGTAGGAGCTGAGAAATAGCATTCCTCATTTAACTAGGAATATTTGGAGGCATATTTATTGTACTGGAATGTTTGTTTTGCTTGCTTGCTGTTCATTGCCTGACTATTGCTGATCTCTGTCTGCATTTGATTTTTCTGACCCACCCGCACAACTGTTGTTGTACTTCTAAATTTGGTGGCTTTTGAGTTGTCCACCCCTACTATAAATCTGATTTTGGACACTGCTTCCATTCCCATTTCAGCAGATCATTCTACTGAGTACGGAGAGATCAGCTGGGGAGGCCCACCCCTTACTCTCTTAAACCTGAATTACTTTCTGTTTCCTCCATTCCCACTTAAAAAAAAAGTGCAACTGCCTTTACCATATCTGTGTTTCTTCCTACTTCATTACTTTATTTTGCTTTTTTGCTGCTTGTTCTTAAAGTATTCAGTTGCATTTATTCTGCTGCATTTATAACTGCTTGTTAGTAGACTGATTAGATTGAACTGTTATTCTAAGCCTCTTAGTTTTGATTTAAGCACTTGGGCTTCAAACTAGTTATCCTACATAAGGAATGTTTGTGGTCTACACTCTTGTGGCAGGAGAGATAGGTTACATCCTTCTAAGTTGGGAATTTCTGATTGAAGGCTCACTGTGTCTGTTATTTTAAAACAGTCTTAGTTCTGGTTTAAGCACTTTGGTTCCAAACCAGTTATTTTACATTAGGCAGGTTTGTGGTCTGCACAGTTTACCGGAGCTGCTCAGAATTTGGAGGTCTTAGGTCTGGAGTGCATCAGAACAGAAATCCAAGGCATCAACTGAAATCTTCTAAAATACGTATAATTTAAGCCTGTATTGCATTTTGTGAACTGTATTTTATTGAACTGATGCTTCATATTTACTGTTTTTTGCGTCTGTGACTGCTTCATTCAGCACTTTGTATCCTCGGTTTACCAGAGCTGCTCAGAGTTTGGCCTCTTTAGCCAGAGATCTGAAGTCAATCTGAACAAAACCAAGGCATCCTGTGAATTCTACTGAAAAATAAGTATTTTATAACCTTCTTTACACTTTTAAACTACTTGCAACTCTTTTGTCTCCTACTTTAAACTGTTTTTATTGCTTGTAACTATGGTTTCTGCACTGCCTATTTACAGTACTTGAACAGTTTATAACATAGGCAAGATTCAGACTTGCTGAGGCTGGACTGTTTAGCATTTATTGAGCACTAAAGCCAGCCATCTTACATTGAGGGCCCTCCTGCACACTTGCAGCAGTAGAGTGTAGTAAAGGACCCATCTGAGCTGGGGATTGTTGAAACAAGGCACAGTCTTGGGCTTTCCTGTTGGCTGGATTGTTTGAAAACTGTTTTACTTAGCTGATATTTAAACACAGTATTTGCAAGTAGCTGCACCTAGTGCAACTGGGGTTAGTATGTCCGTGTATAGATACAAATGCTTAAAAAGTCAAATTTTCCCTAGATAACTGCTAGGGAATCCTCCTAAGCTTCCCTGCTCCTTGACTCACAATGCACCTGCGTACTGCCCAGAGGCAACCCAGTTGTGCTTTTTGAGATGCTTGTGCAGGTTTCTACCCTTAAACCTCCCATAGATTAGCTGATTTTACTAGTCCTACAACAGAATCTAAACCATTTAGCACACCTTCCTCCACTTATTACAGAATATACCTGGCATAATGGAAGGTCAGTTTCCCACCATTTGTCCAGCCCATCTGGTTGACATGGCCATCCTGAGGCAATGTAGTGACTGCCTCGTGTATATAGACAATGTACTACTCCTAAAACATGCAAATACAGTATATGAGAGATGTATCTATATTATGAATCTGGAATCAGTGTTCTCTCTCTCTCATGTAACAACAAACCAAAGGTTGTCAGCACCCACACTCCACCTCCTACACAATCCAAGCACATATCACATAAGCCCACATACGTGGAGGTACTCACTAGAAATATACCAAAAGAGTAAAGATCTCCAAGCGCAAACCTTTTGCACACAATACTGTCCCAACAGCACCCACTACATGTAATAACATGCATCAGTGTCTCACCCAATAAGGCCCTAAGTTAAAACATATATAAACCAAATGTCTTGGTCATAGGCAATTCCATGGTGAGACACAGATGTCACCTTCACTAGGCGGGACAAATAGAAGGCCACGGTCAGCTGCCTGTCTGGTGCCAGGATCCACCCAATCATGGACACACTCAGGTCTGTCAACAAGTACTGTTATGACTCTGTCACAGTCCATGTTGGAGTGAATGACTTGAGACATTCCTCACTGGACTAAATGAAGCAAGACATGATGGATCTTTCAGATTATGTGTCCCAGGCAGGTATGTCCCTAGCTCTAAGCAGCATTCTTCCCTCACCCAGGATAATGCTACAATACAAACAACAATTAACTTCAACAATTGGCTTAGCTTCTGGTGTTAATCCAGGAGAATCCAGTATCTGACAGCCTGGAATGATATGGTCGACAGACCACACTGCTTTGCCAGAGATTGTCTTCACTTGTCGCCTCTGTGCTTCAGGTTGCTGGCAAAGATACTTGCTTCCTCCATAGTGCTTTTTTTAGGCAATGTCATATGAACAAAATTCCCAATGTAAAAATATCCTCCAGAAACAAACTCAGGATTATGTTGCTTAATAGTAGGAGGCTAAATCAGAAACTGTCCTCACTTGAATCACTTCTTACCCTGGAAGATGCTGATGTCTGCACAGTCACAGGTTCATGGTTCAAGGCCTCAGAGAGTGCCACCACTATGCAGGGCTACAATTCCTTCCACACATTCAGACCACACAACAAATGTGAAAAAAAACAAAGGAGGAGTATCTATTTTCACTAAAGACATATACACCTCTAGACTGGTTAAATAGTATGACTACCTAGAGTAATTCCAGGTCCAACAAACTGTAGGAAAGACCCCTCTCCACATCATTGTTAGATATATGTCATCCACCATGAATCACAGAAAACACACAGCCTACCTGGACCTACTTGAGTTACTCTCAGTACAGCCAAATACCCTGGTCATGGGTGACTTTAACTATCCTTCCATCAATCGGGTAAAATTTATGAGCACAAACGTGCTCACCCAAAGATTCCTGAACTTTGTTAACACAAATGCTCTGGAGCAGATAGTCAGCACCCCCACAAGGGGTTCTAACATCCTTGACATAGTGCTCACCAACATGGGGGATTGCTGCACCACCCCATGTGTGGGGTCCTCCCTGGGAAAGTCCGATCATAAATCAGTCTCTTTCAAAGTAATGATTGTACTTGACCCACCTTCAGGAGCAAAAAAGTAAAAAATGTTGTCCAAAGCAAGCTATAGCCTACTGAGTGATGGCATCAGTAGATTCAGCTCCCCTGCCAACATTGACAGCAATGACCCCTATACTGAGGTGTACACAAATGCCCTGTATAAACAGCTATATACATGTACAGACTCAGCCGTACTGGAATAAAGCAAATCAAGATCCTCTCAAAAAAAAAATAAATAAATAAATAAGCCACCCTGGCGGACGTCCAGCATAAATAAGCTATACAATAAGAGAAAGAAACTGCTGTCAAAAAACAAGAGGGAACAGTCCCAGCAATGGAAGAACTGCCTGCAAAGCATAAACAAGCAGATTCGACATCTTGTAAAGTCCTCCAATGCTAATTATGAAACAAAATTAGCATCCCTAATTAAACTAAATCACAAAGCACTCTTTAGCTATGTTCAAAATATAAAAGGGAAGGCCCAGCTTTGTGCTGAGCTATACTGAACCTGAGGACATCAACGACCTGCTAGTGGACTGGTTTGGCAAAAACTTCAAACACATCCCATCACCACCAATCATATCCCATAACATACCTGTCACCAGTCCTCTGCCTAATATCTCCAGAGAGCAGGTCATAGCTGTACTCTCCAAGGCCAAAAACACAGCTTCTATGGCACTAGACAACATCCCAGGCTGCTTATTAAATCGTCTGAAACAGGAGTTAGTGGAACCACTGAACATGCTCTTCAATCACAGTCTCAGCTTTGTCCCATCTGAGTGGAAAACAGCAACTGTAATCCCCTTGCACAAAGTGGGTCCCTTAACTGACCCCTGGAACTATAGGCCCCTAAGCCTAACCAGCCTTATCTGCAAGGCCATGGAGAGAATCATTGTGGCTCTTATCAATAAGGATATAGGTGACCTTCAAACACCTGACCCGACCCAGTTTGGCTTTATTAAATGGAGATCTTGCCAGCTAAACCTGGTGAACTTCTTTGAGAATGTCACCAAGGCCCTGCATGAAAGCAAAACAGTTCACACTGCCTATTACAACCTAGCCAAGGCCTTTGATACAATACCTTGCAGAAAGGGGGTCCATCATCAACCTGTGGTTCTATAGACCCATAAGCCTAACCAACCTTATGTCAAGGCCATGGAAACAATCATCGAGGACCTTATCAACAAGGACATAGGCAACTTTCAAACTCTTGACTCAAACCAGTTTGGCTTTGTGAAGGGGTAGAGCATGTTTATTAAACCTGGTGGACTTCATCAAGAATGTCACCAAAGCCCTGGATGAAGGCAAAGCAGTACATACCACCTATCTTGACTTAGTCAAGGCTTTCAACACAATTCCCCACTCAGGTATCATTGAGAAACTCTCCCAGCTGGGATTAATCAATATGTCACTAGATGGGTAGCCAACTGGCTCACCGACAGAACCCATACTGTCAAAGTTAGGGATTCCACCTCTACCAGTGGAACATTTATCAGTGGGGTACTACAAGGTTCTGTGCTAGGCCCTCTACTGTTTGTAATCTATTTCTTAGACGTACAAGCAAAAGTAAATGGCCTGTGGCTTATGAAGTTCACAGATGACCGCAAACTGAGATCAACCACTGAGTACCTTAAAGATATTGGCATATTATTGGAGGAGTTAACACATACAAATGACTGGTGCCAAAGCCACTCTCTAAAACTAAATGCAAAATAGTGCATTGTTGTCCTCTTTGGCAAAGAGTAGCCCCTACAAATTACAATATAGGCAACATCCCCCTAAGCTGGAACCTAGTGGTGCATGACTTGGGAACACAAGATGACATCAGTCTAAACTTCGATCATCATGTGTCCACAGTGGTAAGGAAAGTCTTTTACATTGCATACCTCATACGTAAGGGCATCCCATCCAAAACCAAGTATGTTATAAATCCTCTGCATTCCATCCTCATCAGACCACTAAAATAGTGTACAATGGCTCCCTTTTGCATGTACCTTGCCAGATACTTATAGCAGCTGGTGAGAACACAGAGGTTCCTGCCCAAGAGAATTTGAGGACTCAATAACATGACCTACATGGAAAGACTGAAAGCTCTGTCACTGTACTACATGTCCTACAGGCTGCTGAGAGGCAACCTGTGCCTGGCCTACAGAGCAGTCTCTGATGCTGCCCTAATGGAAATGCTGCACATTCGCAAATAAAATGGGACAAGAGTCACTCACTCCAGAGACCTCAACCTAGCCTGTGACTTAAACAAAATATGCTGAAGAGACAGATATGTCTCCCAGAGACTGGCACTACTGTGGAATAAACTCCCAATTCACATTAACCAGAGCTCCTCAATGACGCTATTTAAATGCAACCTGGACAACTGGATGGGAGACCATGAATTCACCCCTGGGGTAGCACCTATTTATCTCATGGATAGGGCAGCTGGTGCTGATCACAGATTCGCTCTGCAAGCAATCAAACCATCTAACAATGGTCAGTTAGGAAGCATGGATATTATATGGCTAGGCTTGTAAATGCCCTAGGGCCATTAGCATAGCAACCACCTATGAACCAGTGAATGCAACAGGCTGATCTGTTTACATGCTGCATCCTGCATTGCCTAATAAGCTAGGAAGTGGGTTGCCAAATTAACACATCAGATGTATGCATACCTGATCCATAGACCAGTTCCTTAAGAACCAAACACTGTGACCAGTATCACATATATCCATCATGTCACACATTCCAGAGGATGTCAGCTACATGCAGCTCCTGGGAATGATGTATATAATGGCAGCTGCATCTTTATCTTAACTGCTTCTACTACAGGTACAGGCTATCATCCATGGCTGAGATAGCATTGCCCCAAATACCACTTGGCTCCACAGTACATTCAAATACATGATTTCACCAACTGCAGTACTCAAATATTCCTTCTTGCCTTCCTTCTGATTGGTGTCTATACCCCTTTGATTTTGTACATGCCACAGTGCTATGTGCTATGTGTAGATGCCACCATGCTTTGCAATCCTCAGTGTGTTCAGATTGCGATCCATTCAACAAACATGGGTTCTTGGTGACAGTGAGGATATAGCAAGCAGAATATAGAGGCATTAGCCATGGTTAACAGATGGACAGGCACACATCAGTATGTTCATTTGTTTCCTAAATTAGACAGTATTGCATAAAATCAGAATGTACTGGCATTGATTGTGGACACAGTTTATTTAGAATCATATTTGATAACGTTAGCATGAGAGCAAGACATTCTTCATGTGGTGCTTTTCTTACCTCAAAGTGCATTTTACACACACACACACACACACACACACACACACACACACACACACACACACACACACATGCGCGTGCGCGCACACACCACACACACTCTCTCTCTCTGTACTAAGGACTGCCAGTGAGGTGACTGTGTGTATGTCACCAGCCACATTGAACATACTTGCCCACAGATGTCTTGTGACTGCATGTCCAGTGTATGGGAAATGCTCCAGTGAAATTCACTTTCTATCAGTTCTTCTAATCCATATCAACACAACTCTATAACTGGTAGAAGATTCCTGGGATTATCATTTTAGTGCAAATGATGACATACCATTTCAGTACAACATCCAGCTTTTGTTGTACGCATATAACAGCATTTCTAGAACAATTCAGAGAAATATAACTTATTTAATATAAACAACACCATATTCTCTACCTAGAATCAGAATCCACAGCATTCAGTTTCAGAGGCAGAAGTGTAGAACATTGGCATAAAATTCTAATCCTTAAAGGTAAGCCTCAAGCCCTGAACTAAAATTTCCTTGAAGATCTAGGAAAATGATTAAAGTCAATAGTTCCTAAATTTGATACCTTCCAATTCAAGCCTACTGTTTAGCAACATGTGTGATCATTGGGCTGTGGCTGAGTGGAAGTTTAGTAGTGCTGAGAACCATATAAGTCAGCCACTAGGCTATTGTAAAAGAGTGGGTCATCCAATTGCTGCAGGTTTCTGCATTGAATGATGATTTTGGGGTCAAAGACAGGATTTGACTGTTACAAGAAGTGGAAGTTGAATGGCAATTGCGACTCTGGCCACATACATGCATTCTGCATTTGAGGAGGCCTTATTATGAAACTACATGCCCTTGGGAAATAATTGAAAATTCATGAAGCCTCTGGATGCTCATACATTTAGATAACTTTGGTAATGGAGCAATGACAACCTGAAGAAGGAATCATGTATTACTATGATCACAGAGCAATTATGCAATATTTTCGAATATAGCAAATGCATTCTGATCACTTACCATGGTAACATGAACTGTTGTCAAGCCAGGAGGAAGAAATGCTGTGTACTTTGATGAAACCTACTTCACTTTTATAAATATGTAGCATGTATCATGCACTTGATGTAAAGCTACTACGTATTTCTTAGCTAAAGAAGGGATCACATTCAAGCTGCTCTGAAAAGCTTTTTCCAATTTTCTATAGTTGTACTTTTATCCTGCTTAGTAGCTAGTGTTACCAGGGATTATGGTACATTATATTCAATTTTAGAAAAAAGTTTCTTCATCTTTATGGAAATGTTAGTATCTCACAATAGGAGAGTCTAGAAAGCCACAGGATTCCTGGTACAGCAGATATCCATCACTGATTGTAAATCTGTTTAGGGGAGGTCAGAAGAGGAGTGGAGCAATGCGGTCATAATCGGTAAGAAGGATTTCATCAAGACAGGGACTGATATCAGTTGGGTAGAAAGGGGGGATTGAATAATTGTACCAGCTAGCCCATCCCAGGGTGGATTATAAGGGCACACCCATAGTAGGAGTGATGCCTGACAGATGATAGAACTGTATGCTTCCAAAATTAATGATAACACAACATGTGTGTGAATGGAAGGCATAAAGACCAGTATATCCTGCATTCTGTACTATGGGTGAAACTCATGAAAGATCTGACATTTGGAGCATACATTAACAAAAGGAAAAAAAAAAGAAAGGAAAACAGAAAGAAAGTTAAGACGTGCATGATGGGTAGCGGTCAGTTAAGGCTTGCCCTCCTTCCTGGCTACTAAAAAGGCACCTCTGCAGAAAACAAACCCTTATGTGCTTATATATATGGGGTGCTTAAAATCTTAGCTATAGTTTTCAATTAGATCTTATTATAGTCTGGGCCTTGTTCAGCTCTGGGGATTTCAATTACTTATTGGCTCATGAATCTTTGTGCCCAGAAACTGGCATTTTATCAATTCCACAGTGGCCAAGTACTTAGATGATGCTTGGCCAAAACAACCATTCATTAAAGCAGGTTATTTTAGCTGAGGTTTTGCCTCTGCCCTGCGATGCAGATACAGAGTTGATTCTATTGCATTTGGAGAGTAGGTATTAAAAGCCTTCTGTGCTGTGCACTATAGGAGCCCACACTATAAAATATGATGGTTTGAAAGGCATGTTAATTGGTTCAGTGTTTCTCTCTTTTTCATATACTTGCCTTTGATTAACTGAAATGGGTCTCAAAAGTTGCTATAATATTACGGATGACATCTATTAAGAGATATAATACTCTGTGTCATTGGAATTGTGGTTGCATTTTGTCTTATAACCCAAACTAAGAAACAGAATTGAACAGGTATCTCTTCCTATCTCTTTCTTTAGTGATTTTCTAAGCATCTAATGGGTTGAACTCACCTTCTGCTGCTGCAATAAGGCTAAGTGAATGAACTAGTACAAACACTGGAAGTTTGGCAAGAGTGAAATGTATCAGATACTGTGCATATCACTGCATTAAATGCTTCTGATTTGCAAAAATAGGCAAAAACGTGACTTCTATGACAGATCTAAATTATGGTCAACATTGCTACTGTAGTATCGAAGATTTAATTCAGTTTAAATTCTTCTGCAGCTGCATAAGAGAAGATGAACAGCAAGCAGTGTGCAAAAAATAGAGTTTAATAATGACATAGATCTTCTTCTTCTTCTTTTGGCTGCTCCCATTGGGGATCGCCACAGCAGATCAACTGTTTCCATTTCTTCCTGTCCTCTGCATCTTGCTCTGTCACACCAACCACCTGCATGTCCTCTCTCACCAGCTCCATAAACCTTATCTTGGGCCTTCCTCTTTTCCTGTTACTTGGCAGCTTCATCCTTAGCATCTTTTTACCAATATACTCTGCATACCTCCTCAGCACATGTCCAAACCAACGTAATCTTGCCTCTCTGGCTTTGTCTCTAAACCTTCCAACCTGGGCTGACCCTCTAATATACTTATTCCTAATCCTGTCCATCCTCGTCACACCCAGTGCAAATCTTAAAATCTTCAACTCTGCCATGTCAAGCTCTGACTCCTGCCTTTTTGTCAATGTCACTGTCTCCAACCCATATAACATAGCTGGACTCACTACCCTCTTGTAGACCTTCCCTTTCACTCTTACTGGTACTCATCTGTCACAAATCACTCCTGACACTCTTCTCCACCCACTCCATCCTGCCTATACTCTCTTCTTCACCTCTCTTCCACACTCACTATTACTCTGAACTGTTGATCCCAAGTACTTAAACTCATTCACCTTCGCCACCTCTACTCCCTACATCCTCACCATTCCTCTATCCTCCATCTTTCACACGCACATATATTCTGCCTTAGTCCTGCTGACCTTCATTCCTCTTCTCTCTAGAGCATATCTCCACCTCTCCAGGGTCTCCTCCACCTGTTCCCTACTCTCACTACAGATCACAATGTCATCTGCAAACATCATAGTCCACGGGGACTCCTGTCTGATCTCATCTGACAACCTGTCCATCACCATTGCAAATAAGAAAGGGCTCAGAGCTGATCCTTGATGTAATCCCACCTCCACCTTAAATGCATTTGTCACTCCCACCGCACACCTCACCGCTGTCACACTACCCTCGTACATATCCTGTACCACTCTTACATACTTCTCTGACACTCCCGACTTCCTCATACAATACCACAACTCCTCTCTAGGCACCCTGTCATATGCTTTCTCTAAATCGACAAAGACACAATGCAACTCCTTCTGACCTTCTCTGTACTTCTCCATCAACACTCTCAGAGCAAACATTGCATCTGTAGTGCTCTTTCCTGGCATGAAACCATACTGCTGATCACTAATCATCACGTCCCTTCTTAACCTAGCTTCCACTACTCTTTCCCACAACTTCATGCTGTGACTGATCAGTTTAATCCCTCTGACATAATAATAATAATAATAATAATAATAATGACATAGATGCAAAACTATTATTCTCCCTCCACCACACACACACACACACACACACACACACACATGCCAAAAACTTAAGCTTCTTCTGTCTTTTTGTGACTAATGAAAACAGTTCTATACTCATTAATCAGAAGTACATTTGTCTGGCAATATGATTCATAAGACAGATACAAGCACTCCAAATATAATTGCATAACTATTTTAAAAAGAACTTGGTAGGAAACAATTTTCTGACTAAGAAAGTCTTAAAAATACATTGTGTGGAATTGAAGTGAAATGTACCATTTACTGTTTCATTACTTGTTTTGTATTTATTTGTCATACATACCCCATCCTCATGGTCCTCACTTATCCCACCAATAAGCAGTATCATATATAATCATGATGCATCAAACTAGGGCAACCTATGGGAGCATTCTGATGAATAAGAACAATAGACACTGTAAAGCCCCAGGCGATTTCAATTAATGTAGGGTCATCATTTTTCCTCCTTAGGAGAAAACATTGTGAGTTTGTGGATATTTCACCTTAGGTTTGGATGTTTCAGTGGGGTAATGGCTGTTGGTGCAGCAGATGTTTGTCTGTCTGCAGTTGTTATAACAACTTCTTCTCAGAGGGAGGTGTGCTACCTGTAAAGACTGGTAGAGATGGGAGAAGGCTACCAGCCTAGTCAAATAGAATTTGATACATAATTCTGGCATTTGTAAATATAAATGTAAAATATAGGGCTTGTGTATTAAATGTAAAGAAATGCTGTTTCAACAATGCGGCAACATTGCCATCTGCTGTAAGGAAAACTTACTCAAGCATTTCTTATTGGTCCTTTGAAATTAAAATTACTTTATGTCTGTTCCTTCGAAGTTAGAATTTGGAGTCGAGTCTGAAGTAAGCATCCTGCCTATTGTTTTAAGGCTAAAGTTAATGACCAGAATTTACATGTGGAATGTCCTTTATTGCTCTAAGTGTAAAAGAATGTAAAGGCAGTTTCTGTCAGCCTGGGAACTAGGAAAGTGTAAACAAATGATGTAATGTTTTATCAGAACTGCAGTTTCAATTTAAACAGTGAGAACTAGAGACTATTATAGCAATAACCCATGCCTGGGTGTGGGTAATGCAGGATTTACCCACGGTTGGCGTGGTTTGGTCCCGAGGGCGAAGCCCGAGGGACCAAACAAAGACAACCGTGGGTAAATCCTGTATTACCCACACCCAGAAGTGGGTTATTGCTATTATACTATGACATTATTTAAGAAAATAAACAATTACTTTTCTTAAATAATGGCATTGTATAATGCCTCTTTGCTGCCCTTCCGCAGCTGTCTGGTATCCGCGGCAGTTCTGATGTACTGCGCATGCCCACGCAGTACATCAGAGCTGTGGCCAAAAGCAACAGAGAAAGCAAGATCTCCGTTGCTTTTTACTGTTTCGCTATGTTAAATGGGTTTAACATAGCGAGACAGCTTTAAAATAAGCAACGGAGATGTCTGTTCTTATTTTAAAGCTGTATCGCTATGTTAAACCCATTTAACATAGCGAAACAGAGTAAAAAGCAACGGAGATCTTGCTTTCTCCGTTGCTTTTTTTTTTAAACCTGTCTCGCTATGTTAAATGGGTTTAACATAGCGAGACAGCTTTAAAATAAGCAACAGAGATCTCCGTTGCCTATTTTAAAGCTGTCTCGCTATGTTAAACCCATTTAACATAGCGAGACATGTTTAAAAAAAGCAACGGAGAAAGCAAGATCTCCATTGCTTTTTACACACTGTGTCGCTGTGTTAAAGGAGTTTAACATAGCAAGACAGCTTTAAAAAAAGCAACGGAGATCTCCGTTGCTTTTTTTAAACCTGTGTCGCTATGTTAAACTCTTAACATAGCGAGACAGTGTTTTAAAAAAAGACTTATACTAATGGAAAAAGTCCGGGCAACCGGACCTTTTTCCATTAGTATAAGTTGATTTAAAACGTGCACGTTGGCCAATCAGCATGCACGTTTTGGAATATTAATGGGGGGTCATGGTATAATAAGCATTTTGATCTTGGGTATCCACTTATCAGCACTCTGCCTGTGTCAAGTAAGTTATTTCAGAAGTATGTTTTCTTGCAGAAATAGTTAGGACTATAAAGTTTAGACTAAGTGTTTTTCTGTTATATCAGAACTTTCCTACTGTATTGTTTTAAGTTTCTGTGTGATCTCTGAACTCTTGAATGGCACAGTGGTGTAGTAGTATTTTCTTGTGTTTTTAGTATTTATTATTAAATATTTTTAAACCCTTCTCAACTGTGGCTGGTTTATGTAGATGTATATTTATATGTATATTTATAGAGTTTACTGTCTAAGCCACTCCTATAGCTTTAACCTTGGGCTATACTACCAATTGGATAATAATATTGCGCAATAATAATTGGACACCGTTTTAAGGGCCTTTGGGTAGCTGATAATTATTAGCTGGTGGTGGCAGTAATTACTACCGTATAGTCTGGGTAAAGGGGCACAGCTGGAGAATCTGTGTCAGCCTTTCCCAGGAGTGTCTGTGAAGTTGTATAAATACTTATCTCTAAGTGTGTGTGTGTGTGTCAGCTATTTGGGCTGACACACAAAGCACTGGTTGGACAGAGAGGGTACTGAAGGCTAGCTTGCCAGCTAGGCCGAGATCTGGACCCTATAGCTGTGTCAGTGGGGAGACTTATTGAGGATCTGGGGATTAAGGGAGCAACCAGCCCCAGACTTGACTGTGATCTCTGGGTGCTCTTAAGGGAAATTGCACTTTACTATGTGTATGTTATCCTTTTCTCTCAAATGAGACGCCCTCTCTGATGTTAGTGGTGAGGATTGAGGCTCCTTGGTTGCTGGGTCAGGGTGCGGGCGTCACACTACCATTGTTATACTCTGTCATCTTCCCCACCATGGCTGGCCATCTGTCAGCTCAGCTATATTCTGCAACCTTGCTAGAAAGCATAACTGATGGAAAGTTAGTCACACTGATGGTGAAAGGAGAAACATGTTCCATCTCTTGTAGAATCATTTCTCCCTTACTCTTTAGACTTACAGGAATACTTTACTAATGTGATAAAAATAAGAAAAAAAAGCAATGACTACTTGATTTTGCAGTGATTGATAATCTCAGTTTAAATTCTAATATCTGCATGAAAAATTTTTGGGCTTTTATAACTTCCTTGGAACTTGGTAACTCTAAATTATAGATGTAGTGATAGATGAAGTAATCTGCATAGCAATCGTCATAATGTTCAGTTCAATGATATTTTTCTCCTAAAGATAGGAACTCACAACTACTTGAAAAGATGCCAAGTTGACAAAACTTAGATCAGTTCTTTTTTTAGTTAAATCTCTTCCAAGCTAATACAAGTCAGATCCGATTTTTTAAGTTACATCTTTTCCATTTTTTCTTACTCAGCTTGCTCAAGATGATAACTAAACCACAGTAATAAAAGTGAATATAAAATTAAGCATATACTTTATTCACTCAGTCATTCTTTGCAGTTCATAAATCATCATCTACCTGACATTTTGAATGGCAAAATAAAGCCCATCTCAAATCTTTTCATTTGCTGGCCATCTATTTGCTTGCAGCAGAGAACAATTTAATTTTGCTGTTAGGCAGCATACAGATTTATTTTGCAAGGTAGACATAAATAAGGCTTATTTAGACTATATTCTTATCAATTTATTACTCGCATGTCAAAATCACGGTCCATAACTCATCAGTTTTTAAATAATGTACAATCAAGCCTTTTTAATGCAAAGTAAATTCAGCATAAAAAGGAAATCCAGTGTACAATATTTTAAGGACGTTTTTAAACTGATAACTGTACTTAACGCTGTGGGTGCATTCCTCATTTCAGAGGTACATTTGGAAAGAACTTCTTCCAGAAAAGTAAAGTATTTTGACATGATTCTTCCTGTGTATATGGTGGTGATATGTTCCTTCTTTACTGAGCTTAGAGGATTGTTGGTGGTAAGAGATGAATCACAGTATTGATAGAAGTTTAAATAAGCAGATATACATTTTCAAATCTTTAGCACTATTATAAATGATGTATTCTGCAGCTGGAAACATTGATTTACCTAGACAATAATAATCACATTTTCAAAGTGCATTCTTTTTTTTTAACATAACTGCAATGTTACATGTAATTAGAATTTCCATAACAGAATTTGTAAGTCTTATAAGTCTGGAGGCTAGACCAGGAGTCTCTCAGAATTTAATTATTACAGTTTATTTGTATGGAACTTTGTGGCTGAGTGGTATATTACATTTTGTCAATCCTCTGGCATGTACAACTTCAACATCGTTTTTCACACAGACAGTAGAAGTTTCATCACATTTCCTGAACATGTTTTATACTATCTGTCAGAAAACTTAATTATGACAAACACCATGGGTCAACAAGATACTTAAAAGTTTATCCTGAGAACTGAATCATCAAAGCAGTGCATATGAGGGTCTTGTGAGTGTGTCTGCATTTATCAACCTTCATGAGAAAAGGAACATTCTGTGTTTAATAGTTGCACAAAATAATACATAGGATCAATGTAAAATAAAATAAATACATTTTTTTAAAGATAAAGACACATCCTGTGTAGAAAGGTTTCCTAAATCTCTTGCTTTTTTTTTTTTTTTTCTTTTTAATAATTATTATTATAATGCTTTTTATTGAAACTGGCTTTGTGGCTCTGTCTCTCTGTGGTTCTGTCTCTCTAAGCCAATTTCAATAAAAAAGCATTCTAATAATGACATGAAAAGCATTCTAATAATGACAGAGAGATAATATTTTAGTCTTTAAGTAAAATATTGTCCCTCTGTCATTAGCAAGACAACACACACACACACACACACACACACACACACACACACACACACACACACACACACACACACACACAC
>NC_056742.1:284110189-284205189 GCF_019279795.1 Protopterus annectens | reverse complement strand
GACACACCCCTTATCTTCTCCAACCAATCAAATTATTAACTTAATAAACCACTCCTACCACTGTACTGTAACAACACACCCACTAAATAACTAATATAGCTCTTCCCCTACCATTCTAACAATACTTTTTCTCCCTACCTTCATCTACTATCCAATTCTCACTCCTTTGCTCAATATCCCATCCATCAAAATGAACACAAATTTCCATCCTTCACAACTAAAATTACTTATCTTCTTATCACTTTTATCTTCTCTTGTCACTACATACTTCTTAACTTCCTACGAATACCCACTAAACTCTTCTCTTACTTTTCACTCTAAATACACCTCCACCTCTATATCTCCTTTCTCTCTCACTTTCTTAAATCACACCTATCAGCCTAACTACCTACTAGATAAATACCACAGACTAGCTCAACTCAAATCTAACAAACTAAAAACTAGGAAAGTATTTGACTGTATTTATAAACTTCCCCAGACAAGATATTACAAACTCCTCCTCACACTATTGGATGGAGATATTCATCCCAACCCTGGCCCACACCATACTTATACCATTGTCCACAATAATCAAGACAAACCTCCTTCTGTATTATCTTCCATACCTCCCAACTCCCTCACTATTGCTCACCTCAACATACAAAGTATTTGCAATAAAATCACTCAAGTCCATGCCCTTCTTGAAGTCCATCAATTTGATATTTTATGTCTAACTGAAACATGGCTTAAGCCTACCATCAAAGACAATGTAATCACTCCACCTGGGTATAGCATCATTAGACTAGATCGGACTGTCAAAAAGGGTGGAGGGGTAGCAATTATCTTCAAAACAAAATTCCAGTTTAGTAATCTTAATCTGAATTTTACCATAGATAATAATGCTGAAATAATCAGCTCCAAACTCCAAGTTAACACTATCAAAGCCATTAACATTATTTATGCATATCTCCCACCAGGAAATAACATAAATACTCTTGAATGTATCCTCAGCTCACTCTCCACCAACCTCCCTCAAGAAACATTAGTCTTAGGTGACTTTAACATTGATTGGTATACCTGTAACAATATAAATCCCACCTCCCATATAAACCTCTTTGGCTTTATACAACTCATCAATAGTCCTACTAGAACTAACAAAACAAACAAAAAAGAAACCACCTTAGACTGGATACTCACTAATTCTCCCCAACAGAATTACCAATCCGGTACCTTACAAGATGACCTAAGGGACCACTCTCTAACATATATCGTAAGACATAAAACCAACCTAATTTTACCTACTACCTATAGAACCTTACACTCCAAAAAGCAATTCAATACTGAGCACTTTCAAACTGAGTTAAGACTATGTAATTGGTCACCACTAAAATATCTCCCTCTTAACAAAGCAGTAGAATACTTCAACACCACTTTCTTGTCTGTCCTTGATCACCATGCCCCAAGTCGTACTATTAGAACCAAAGCTAAAGCAGCTCCCTGGCTGACCAACACTACTAGGCAAAAAATTATTCTCAGAAACAAATCCTGGGCAAAATGGCGTACCACAAAAAAACAATTAGACCACCAATACTTCAAAGAGCTTAGGAATAATACAAAAAAAGCCATCATGACAGACAAAAAGAACTACTACTTTCAATTTCAACAAAACTCCAAAAATGATCCTAAAAAATTCTGGGCCAGCATTAATAATCTCTTATCCCCAAGCCAGTCTACAATACCAAACCCTCAGGATTCTAACCCAGACAACCCCACACAAATTGCCAATGACTTCAATTTCTTCTTCACTAATACCATCCAAACTCTTGCTAGTCACCTGTCCCCTGACATCACTAAACTATTTTTACCTACTGGAAATACTCCACCTAATTTTCAATTACAACCTATATCTACATCCTTTGTCTTATCTTTCCTTCAAAAACTAAAACCTTCCACTCCCTCTGCAGACAAACTTCCTGCTGAATTTTTGCAAATTGGAGCCAAAGCCATCGCTTACCCTATTTCTATTCTGATAAATAGATCTATTAATGAAGGAATCTTCCCTTCTATCTGAAAGATGTCTCACATTATCCCACTACACAAAGGGGGGAACTGTAAAGACCTTTCAAACTATTGCCCAATAGCACTACTATCACCCCTAGCTAAAATTTTGGAAACATTTATCCACAAACAACTTCTTAATCACCTCCTCCAAAACAATCTACTTGCTAACTGCCAGCATGGATTCAGACCTTCCCACAGTACTACTTACTGCTTTACTCTCCTTTACCAACACCATCAACCACAACTGCAACAAAAATTATCTAACATCTTCAATCTTCATTGACTTATCTAAAGCTTTTGACATAGTTAATCATAAACCCCTCCTGCACATACTAAAATCCCTCTCACTTGACACCCCTTCTTTAACATGGTTTACATCCTACCTAGATAACCGTCAGCAGGCAGTGCTTTGGAAAAATTCAATATCTAATCTCCTTCCTACCTCTTTAGGAGTACCCCAAGGCTCTATCCTAGGCCCCCTCTTATTTTCAATCTTTATCAATGACCTCCAATCAGCTATCCCTAACACCACCTGCATACAATATGCAGATGATTCTACTATTATCTGCACTGCCACTTCTCAAACTGAACTTCAGTCCCTTACCCAAAAAGCCTTTTCTACAATTGAAAAATGGTTCTCTGATCGTTGCCTTCTCCTCAACCCCAAGAAAACCAAACTGTTACTGTTCTCACCTTCCCGTAAATGTACACCACTTAATTTCTCAATCACATCAACTGATTGCACTCTCATTTCTCCTGACTCAACTACAAAATTACTAGGAATAATAATTGACAATAATCTAAGCTTTGACTCACAGATCAACAACACAATAAAAGTAGTTAACTAAAAAATTGGATCCCTTTACAGAATCAAACCCTTCCTTACACATGAAACAAGAACCATCTTAGCTAGATCTTACCTTATCTCAACTCTTCTATATGCCTCCCCCATCTATACTAATCTCACCAAAAGCAACCTTAAGAAACTTTCTACATCTTACTACAATATTGCTAGATTTGCTACAGGATCCCAGTTTCGTGCTCACCATTGCCTGAACCTAAGACAACTAGGCTGGCTAGAATTTCCTAACAAATTAATACTTCAACAGCTCTTAATAGCTCACAAAGTCCTTTACCAACCAAGTAAAATACCAATACTCTCTAACCTTGTAACACCTTACAATAACATGAAACAGCTACGCTCCTCTAACAAACTACTGGTTCATACCCCCAAACTTAATAACTCAGCTGGGGATTGCCTCTTTTCCAAATCTGTTGGAAAAAGGTGGAACAAACTACCCTCTGATATCACATCCTTGTCTACACTCTCACTTTTTAAAAGACAACTGATTATACATCTCAAGAGTCAATGGCTTTGCCCCTGTACCAACCCAGATTAACCTTCCCCTTACTTTGTCTCTTTTCTCACCCTTTACCCTTACAACTTTCCTTTACATTATATCTATGCAAAGAAATTTATCTCTTTTAGTATGACCACTAAAAAAAAAAAAAAAAAAAAAAAGATTTTTATTATTATTTCTTTGTTTTAGACTTTTAGACTTTTGTATTTCTCTCTGTTTGCTCCTATCATAGTTGTACATAATAACTAACCTTGTTTATTAATTCTAATCCTGTATTGCTTATTGCTGTATAACCATGCAATATTCCATTGGAGCTTTTCTCCCCAGGCCTCTACTGAAAATGGACATATATCCAGTTAGACTAGCCCGGTCAACAAATGTAAAATAAATAAAATAAAATAAATATTTGTACATGGCAATTGTTTGTTGACATAATGTGACATGTCTGAAGAGTGTACCTTACTATGTGCCACCAACATAAGAAACTGAATGTACTAGCACCTGTACAATTTCTTTTTACATATAAACCTACTGCAATCATCTCTACAGTCTGTGGTCATAGCACAGGATGCTCAAAAACAGTAGATCAGTGCTACTATTCTTAACTACCACATATGTCACTTTCTGTCAGGTAGAGTCTCCTGAGTGGCAGTTGTAGTAGTGCATAATACAGATTTGTGAATCCATTAGACCTCAATGGATTATGTTTTGGCCATTATTGCCACCGAGAGATCATCTGAAGGCACTACAGCCTGTCCATCATCCTGCCTAACAGCTACATTTCTATTGCAGTGGCAGTTATGCAACACTCGGATGTGAGTGTCTAACATAAAACAATGCACTGTGCACCAAGGACAGTTCTGGCCATGGGGACATCAAATTATGTAAAGTGCCAGTGTTAACTAAGTCATCTGCTAATCATTTCAGCTAAGCTACTAATGGTAATATGGCAGCCAGAAATGTGCTACCATAACAGTATCTCACATACAAGGTGAAATATAAGAGAGACAGTGAAAATTGCATAGCATGGTATTTCAAAAATATGTATAATAAAATATGTCATGCACATACACTCATTTATACAGCTTCTGAACCTACATAACTTCATGCTGAATATGTGATAACGTACTAACAGCTAAATAATAATTTGCAGCCTATCCAGTGGAAAAGCAGCATAGATATAAATTACAAAAACTAAAAACTGCAGTTTTCTCTTGCAAAGATGTAACATCTTTAAAAAAAATTGCATTTGCTGTCTCTATTAAAACATGCAGCAAAGTTCTACAAATGTGTAAAGCTATCTAAAAATGTTTAATTTGTTTTATGTAAACTGTACCAGAGCATTGGATGTTAAACTGATTCTAATCAGGTACACATTAGGAGAGCTGTATTTTTCAAACCTACAATTTCCTGCCAAAGTCTGTGTTGTCATAAATGGACCTGAACTTCCCACGGAGCAGACTGACTTTGTAAGCAGGATGCTTAGATTTGCAGTTGAGTATCCTAAAGGAAATGGAAAAGCTAACATGCTTTGTTTATTGTAGAAGAGGAACTTATTATATGAGGCATTGTTGAGTGAATCACTGCCAGTCAGGATTTGTTCCGAGATGTCCCTCTGGACATTTTGTGACTTGACTCTTCTAAATTTAGAAATCAGTCTCTGCAAAAATACAGTTCAGTCATAAAGTGTCTTTGCTTGCTTCTTGGAGAGTATTGTGGACTTTCTTCACTGGAAAAGAGTAAAGTTTGATGACCAGAGACATTGAACTAATGTTAGTACCTTCTGCAAGTGTTAAAATAATTTGTGTGACAATATCTGTTCAATAGTCAGCCAGCCAGGTATTACACATTAAATGGCATGTATATTTATTTACTTTATGTGTTGCATTCATTTTTCTGGTGTGGGGCTTATTTTAGGTAAAGCATCATACATAATTGGCAAACCTCAGTTAGCGTCTCATATTGTTCAGTTTACTGGGCCTATTTCACATACACAGGTGCACACAGATTATAATACAGGTGATTCAGAGAGTCACCTTGGAAGATAACAGCTCCCAGAAAGGCTATCACCAATACAGGAATAGGGCACCATAAATGCAGCTTCTTTGACCAGTGACACTTTCGGTCATTTGCCAAATTATCTATTTTTAAGTAAAGAAATGCTATTCATCTTTATTTAAAAAACTAAATAAATAAATGTCACATTGGACCCCAATTTAAAGCATCTGCAACAAACATACCCTATGGGAGAGGTGCAACTGATCAATCATTTTGTTGCCTTGCTGTTCCTTGCCCAACCACAATTTACTTGATTTAAGGGATGGCAATGAATAGAAAGGCCATAAATATTAAACTGTAAAGGGATGGTTGTAGTGTTTTTTTTTTTTTATCTTAGCAGGTAACAAAGTCAGTTCTTTGATGTTGGGTACTGTAAGGTAACTATATAAAAGAAAATGAAATGCATTACTTTGTGGATGTTACTATACTGTATGTGTGTATATATATATATATATATATATATATATATATATATATATATATTTGTGTATATGTGTGTTTTATTTTATTTTCTTGCCATCTTTGATGTAAATTTGGCTGTCACTATAATTACTGGGTAAATGGTCTAGCTATAGATGAAAATAACTGTACAGAACTAATGTGGCTGAACAGAACTAATATGACTTTTGTGAAGCTAGCTGCAACACATTAGTGGATACAATTTCTGTGAAACAAAGTTGAATAAATTCTGTGGCCATTTTTATCACAATCACATGTCTGCAGTGTCATAACTGCTGGAAAGGACTGGGAATCTATGCATGAAAGTAACTTACTCTCTTATTTGCTTGTGTACATTTGTGTGAAGCAAGTTGGAATATTTTACTGTGGCTGTTGCATGAGTGTGAGACAAACTTTTAATGCATTACTGCAGTCATTATCTTTATCACAATCAGATGTCTGAGGTGTACACGGTCAACAGTGTGTCTATAACTGCTGGGAATTTATGGAGGCTGTCTGTGGATGAAAGCAACATACGGGATAGTTTACTCATTTTACAGAACCCTAACTTGACTTTTCAAGGCTACTGTGCATCTTTGTGAAGTAAGTTAGAATACTTTGCTGTGGCTACTATGCATTTGCATGTAAAAGCTTGAAATATATTACTGTGGCCTTTATTATTTCTTTTACACAATGACATATCTGAGGTCCACACAGTCAACAATATGGTTATAACTGCTGGGTACAGGAGATACTTCTGGATAAAAATGACTGCCCTGCAATCATGATCAAGTTAAATTGTGATTAGTCTGGCTTTACATGACTAGAATACATTTGTGTAAAGCAAACTGGAGTATTTTAATGTGACCATATTTATTACAATCAGAAATGGGAGGTGTATATAGTCAAAGTTTCTGTAATTAGCCTGGTTCCAATAGCACAGAGGAATAGAGCTCTGACTGTGACCCAGGAACTGGGGTTCAGTTAGCACATTAAGCACTGGAGGAGGCAGGGAGGGTAGAAAAAGCATAAAGGGGCATTGCCAACTCACCCCTCAACAGAGGTGGGGAGGGTAGAGAGTGTTTAAGGTGTACATCTGGAAGTGCAATTTCTGTGGTGAAACTACCTCCTGTGCTTTATGGGAGAAGGCAAAGCTGCTTGCTGGCAGTGTCCCTTGCAGAAGTCAGGAAATACAGATACAGATTGTATATCATCCTCCAGTTCAGAAATTCAGGTGTTTGCTGGGTTGTCAGGGCCAAAAGAAGAAGAAACTGACCCTGATGACCACCTCAGGACCCCTTCCCCAGTAATAGTGAGCAAATGTGCCAAATGGCTGGGAGAAGGTTGATGGTAAAACTGCTGGATAAGGTTCAGAAAAAAGTAAGAAGGGTGGTACTCCTGGGTGTATGCAGTCAACCCCTCTGTTACTACCCTATTATCATCCCCTGTTCAGCTCCCCACCTGTATTGCTACAGGTATATCAACTATGTAGGCATCTTAAGCTAAAGGGATTAAATTGAGAACAGTTCTGAGTTTCTGTTGAAAATGAACCTTTGCTTCTCATTAGAGGAATTTTTGGATTTCTTCATCTACTAATTAGTAGACATTATACAAAGTCTGTCTGAACCTGTAATATGCCACGTACTGTGAAGTTTTGGCAAGGTAAGTATTTAACAAAGGGTCTGGGAGTTTCAGTCGGGAATAAGATGACTTATAATAAAGGGCTAGCTAAAAGACCACATCTATAGAAAGAATGTATACAAATTAAGGAGTAAAAGTCCCATCCAGTTGGAAAACTCCAAACATTACCAATCAGAAATAAGCTTAACACTAGTCAGTCATACTATCTGCTCCTCCCACACCCTTTGTAGAAATGTATATATAAGAGTAAGCCTTATGCAACTTTTGTTAGGATCATAGGAGGTTACTAGGCTAATAACTCTACAGCCTTTTTAAGCCTAGCCATTCATGCCCCAGTTTTCCCAGTTATCAATGTCTGTGGGCTAAAATGGTTTTGGTATATGCCTGTGCTCTAGTACATCTACAGACTGCCACTGTCTGTAAGGGCCACAGGGGACAAGACAGTAGTAAATTTGTGATTTCCCATCCATTGGTCCAAGCTAGATTTGAATAGGCTTAGGGAAGAACTTTGTTCTGTTCAAGAGATGGGGTAATCTCTGAGAAATATACCTGTACCCCCAACATGTTTTTTTATATCTCAGATGAGATTTAGATCCTTAGATTGGTTAATTCTAATGCTGCTTATTTTGTAAATGTGTAGCAGATCCATCAGGGCTGGATTGGAGAATCTCTTGTATGTTAAAATAGATCTCGCCTCAGTAATACGATCACAGGAAGGGAAAAATCTATTGAAATTCCCTGACTGGGAATCATACTCAGGCCATGATGGTGGGAGCACTAAATCCTAGACACTAGACCAGCAATTATAAACTTTTTCAATAATCTAAATAAACTTTGTTTGAAGAAAACTAACTAGGTACAATTTTTTCTTTTTTAAAGAACCAAAATCTTTTCATGTTGAGCTTCTAGCAATAAGAAAGAGTTCATCTTCATCAGAAATCCAGCACTACTCTTCAGCTAATCCCTCTGACCTTTTTTCCATTCATCTTGGCAGTGGCCTCTAGAATCCTCAAGGTTGATTTAGCTTGATTTGTGTAGCTACCACTCCATGTGATCTGGGATTGTGAGTATGTAGGTATCTTGGCATACATTATCAATAACATTTATGCATTTTTATGCTTTGCAAATTATTTTGAATATGATGTAAACTGGAGAGAAACTAACACTCTAAAGACCATAGGTCTTTCAGTTGTTTCCTCACAAAATCAGTTTTTGCAACTTGCTTGTTCTACTCAATTGCAGCTTGCCTGTTCTGCTCATGTTTCCATGGGTTTTCTTCCGGTACTCTGGTTTCCTCAGTCCTCCCAAAAAACATGCTAGCTGATTTGCTACTGTTAAGTTTCCATTTATATATTGCATTTCCCCTTGTCATTGTACAGAAGTCATGGCTGAAAAGGGTCCATGATGACCAGTGCACTTATTCAGTAAAAAAAAATAATAAAATTAAATTACTGTGATGCTATACACTGCATGTCTACTTTAAGATTTCATCTCTAATATAGTTTATTTTTCCTATGCACAACTTTTGTGTTCTTGATTTCCAAAACATATTTCTCCATGGCAACAAATTATTTGCCATGCTTGCCCAAAGTTCACTCTGTTGTTTTTGAGAATTATTTCCTTTTTTTTAAAACTTACATGATGAATCTGGCTTCACTGTGCAGACATACAGATGACGCCATGGCAGCAGCTTGTGTGTGTGTGTGTGTGTTTGTGTGTGTGTGTTTGTGTGTGTGTGTGTGTGTGTGTGTGTCTGTGTGTGTGTGTCTGTGTGTGTGTGTGTGTGTGTGTGTGTGTGTGTGTGTGTGTGTGTGTGTGTGTGTTTGTGTGTGTGTGTGTGTGTGGCGAGAGTGAGATGGTAGCTCCCTGCACTTTCTAAAATCAAATGGCCCTTAAGTCCCGTACTGTGACCAGTGCTCTGTACATAGCTGACTGTGACAAGTAAGAACATTTCAGTTGCCAAGAATTACAGTGCACTCTACCTAAAAGTCGGCCTGTGTTTTCATGTATGCACCTGTTAATTGAACCTGACATTACAGGCCTTTCATTGTCCATGCTGAATATCTAAGTACCAGTGGGAATAGTGTAATTGATATTTCAAGCTTCCATGGATGACAACTGCTTAGCCATTAGCCATTAGTAAGCATAAGATGCTAGGAGAGGGTACCCAAAAGTGCCATTCAAAGGAAAGTACGGTAGATGGTCAAGAAATGAGATGAGTAAAAATATAATTAAAAATAAAAAATAAAATGTCCTTTTGGATACAGTAGAGAGTCGATTATCTGAACTAATTGGGACTTAGGGTAGTTCAGTTAATCAAATTGTTCAGATAATCAAACATATAATTGAAATGGATAAAAAACATCTAAAATCTTGTTTTTTTCTGCACACCTGGAATATACTTTCCAACCATTCAGCAATTCCAATGGGCAATAAACAATATTTTTCACATATAAGCTGGCTACAAGCTCAAAAAAACATGCTCAAACAAATACATATAATGCTTGCATATTCAGACTTTTTGATTTTTCCCAATCGAAAACTTTGGAAGGCTGGTTCTGATAATCGATGTTCGAATAATCAACTCTCTGCTGTATTTAAATGTTGCAATAGACAATGCAGGCTATAAGGCAATGCATTGATGTGCATTGTGTATAGCTGTTACAGGGCCAAATTCAGAAGATCAGCACTGGAGTTCTAAAGGCCCTTGTCAACCTCTAAGAGGAACATGGAATTTGGAAAGTGAGATTCAGAATGATGCTTCCAAGAGAACCTCTCATGAATAATTAATTAGTCCGTGCACTGAGGTACGGTGAACACAATCTTCTCTATCTCTGTTTACCAGTGCCTACAGTAACCTAATGTTTCATTGGAATCAGGATAAAAATGTGGGATGCTGAAAAGTTAACCATTTGGGTTACTTAGTTTTTTCTCACTCTCTTTTTTCTTTTGTCTTACTGCTGTAGCAGGTATAGCAACTGTGTGGTGCTAATATTGATGAACTCACAATTATGTGGATTTGCCACCCATCAAATGACCAAAGCAGGATATTTTTCATGGAAAGATGAGATTTTGCAGGACAAATGATACCCATAACAACTGCAAAGGACTGAACTTCATGTTTTGCCAAAATTAAAGCTAATTTTGTAGAATTTGATTTATTTAAGCTGTTTCATATAATATTTAGGCATTTCAGACACACAAAATTTTTTTATATAACTACTAAAAGAAACTTATGAAATATTTTTTATCCTAAAAATCATAGGAATTTTGCCATTTTTCATATATTTTTCACAGGACACAATTGCCCAAAGAGAGACTGTCCTGCATAGGTGAGTTGGTAGCCCTACAGACATGCCTAGTAGCTTAGCATGTGATGCTGAAACACACATTTGCACATTTGACCCGCGGTGGTGGTGCTGCGGTAGCGTTGTCGTCTCACAGTAAGATGCTGTCCGATTCGATTCTCAGCTAGAGCATCTTCTGCATGGAGACATGAGTGAATGGGTGTACCTTCATTGAAGGTTGTGTGTCAGGGCTGGTAACTCGGCATGTAAAAATCAACTACCAATCATTAGTGGACCGGAGTTCCGCTGTGGCAACCCCTAACCAGGAAAAGCCGAAAGAAACAACAACTGGCAATGACATTCTTTTAATTTATTTATTTATTTTTGTGAAGTGGACATTTGCAGCAATGGCAGTGCAGTACAGACAGCTTGTGCTGAGGAGTAACTTTTTCTTTTTTACATTTAGTGTAACATTTTTCAGAATCACAGCCATTTCCCTTTTAATACAGGTACAGCTGCTACTTGTGGCTAAGTGCAATGGTTATGGAATCTGACCCATACACAGCTCATTTAGTTATTGCAAACAACATTTAAAAATTATACAAACATAGATCCAGAAAACTTCACATCCATAATGATTAGCAGCTCAGTGAGTTAAAAAAGTACAGTACAAAACATCCTAACAAAACCTAAAAATGTTACACCAGCAACCTAAGCCCTTCCGTCCTACAACCCCCATGTGAACAAAGTAGTTTGTGTGGATGATATATTGCTCCTTCCCCCAAATTTATATATACCCACACTGATGTATTAACACCTTAAAAATGAATATTTTCATAATAAACATATTGTCTGTCTCACACAGATTGAAAATGTCCATTATTACTCAGTGTCACCCAGACTGATTTCCTGTATTAAGTCTAGCAGTTTAGCTCAGAGGATTTATTTGTGTTTACCAGGGCAGTACATTGATCAAAATAACTGATCCCAGACACAGCCCGGGTTAAAAAGATAATCATAGTTTACAAAGCAATATAAGTAATAGGAAGTGGCTAGTGGAGTTACCCTGTTAGCAAATAAAAACTTCATTAAGAGCCTTGTGATCCAACACCGCTCAGTGTTTAACCAATTCCCATTAAAACATGGCTCATTCTGCAATCTACCTATTTACTTGTTTGTTTGTACAGTTCATTCCACTCTTGATTAATTCATATAGTGTGTGCATTTTCTCACATTCTGACAAGAAAATTACATTCATTAATATTGCCTTAGACATTTTAAAATATTAAAAGCTGTATGAAATCACAAAATTGTACTTTAAAGTTGTTTCACAGCTGCTTAAAAATGTTTGCAATATAAATATATGCATTCACTAATAAAAACAACCTGTTAGTATGGTGAAATACAAAAAACTCAGTTCTGATATTGTAAATAAGCCTTGATGTTTCTCAAGGATCTCTCAAACAAATTGATATTTCATCCACTTTGGGTGTAGGAAATTGAGAAAATCATGAACAGAAGTACCAGAAATCAACAAATTGTACAGATGTAATATCCATCTGAAATCAGTGAATAGTATAGGTGTAATATCCGTCTGAAATCAGTGAATTATATAGGAATTAAATAATGTCCATGTACCCCACCCCATCCTCTGTTAATGAATATAAACAAGGTCAAAGTGGCTTCAGAAATGAGAAAATGTTATTCGCACAAAGCTGAAGCAGTCACCTTTTTCACTTTCTTAACAAACATAGAAACAAATCAGCATCTGTGAAATAGTGCTCGAATTTGTACAATTTGTTGCTCATATTTCTCCAGAGCAAATTATTCCCCCACCTCAACTTATCTTCATAATAAGCATTTTTAAGTTGGCTAGCATTGCACCTACCCATGCTGAATTTTTAATTAATAGCATTTTTACATATTGTCTACCATCTTGAGATAAGCTGAAAGAGCGAACAGTGGTAAGCCAAAGATGTTTGTACTGAAATGCAAATATAGATGTTATAATAAATTAACTAAAAATCAAAGCTACAATTGTCAGCCCAGTAGGATCCTTATGAATTTCTTTCGTCTCTTTTCAGAACAACACTTTGTAAGTGTTACAAGCTGTTCATGAATCCTATTAAAAATATTAATAAAAGCAGTCCAAAAAAAAGCATTTTTCATCAGACATGACTTGTCTGTAGTACCATTGCATGAGGATAACAAGATTAAATAGCAGAAGATGATTAGTTTTGCTAATAAGACTCCAAATATTTATTTTCTATTTTTTGAAAAATTCTAAGGATAGTCACCTTCTCCCAGCATGGTAAGTATGCTATTTCACAAACTGTAAGCATATTTTAGCTCACTTATAAAAGTGAGCTTCATGTTTAAATTGACTTCTCTGTAACAATGTTTATTATGATACAGCTACATTTTTAGTACTAATGCAAGGAATAGTGTTACCAACATACAGTGTACTGTGCGGTTAGAGAGCTGGGATAGAAATGCATTAATTTTAATAAGGTTGCCTACTGTGAGCACTCACCTCAATGAAGAAAATTATACAGGAATCAACAGAATGAGGAAAATGCTAGAATTTTGAAGCGCTTATAAAGTACTGTCAATAAGCATTACTCATAATTTTGTATCACTGGAGCATAGTCTGCACCTTTCTATTCTTAAGTTGGGCTACTTCAGTATTTTCTTTGATATTTGTTTTTTTCTTTCTTTTTCATTCTAAATAAAAACACGAAGAGGTAAAAGCTTTTTACCACTTTTAGAATTGTATTCATCCATCCATTTCAGTATTTGTGTCCCATGTGTAATCAAGACAGTTGTTTTAACATCACAGTAAAATAGGATTTCTTCTTGTCTAAAATAACAGCAGTCACAAGTTCATCTGAGCAGGTTGAGTGAATACTCGGCCTCTTGTTCGGGTTTTTAACGCACTAATCCATCCATACTAGGTGACATGCCACATCTTTTCACATGCCCGTTTCAGCAATCTCACACAAACACACGTACACATATTTCTCTTCATGACTCCTTGACATTTTTAGCTGGGTAACTGGAATATACAGACTTAGTCTGCAGTGTCAAGCCAATCTGAATGCATGTTATACCTGCTTGTGACTTCACTCAGCATTTGACACTGGCATAATTAATTTGCTTCAACAACAGCCCTAGACATTTAATTTGTCCTATTCACTATTTTTTAGCTTCCTCAGAATTTTACAAACCCTTCTACTTTTTTATTCAGCACTGTCCTGTATTTGTCAAGTTTCCTATTGCACCAAAGCTCAAATTATAGCTTGCAATGTTTCCAAATAATCAAAAAAGTAACAAGATTAGCATGACTGTTGGTGGAACCATCTCAGCACATTCTGAATGCTGGTGTCCTTTTCCCATCTTTTACTATAATCTACATTTTTCGTATCTTGTCAAAGCTGGTGCTACTTGCGTTGTCCTCTTCCGTTCCTCTGCTGTTTGTCCTGTATGAGATATCAAATCCCAAACAATGAACACCACATAGGTTACCTGCCATAACGAGAAGTGGTTCCATAAGTGTGTGAATGTTTTATGGTGCAGTCAGCTACTGTGACACAGAGGAATGCAGCAGCAGCAGTCAAGTGGGAGCACTTGCTGTAAGGAGTTGCAAAAACACAGCATTCAGAAGCACACAAAATGAAAATTGGAGTTAGTCTGATCACTTAACCATCCCCCTTTCATTTTCATTCCATCCTTGTTTATAAATGAGTGCCACTTCCTTTTCCATTACTGACAATGTACTGTATGCAGCATAGCAAGTTGCTGTACTCCCCTGGTGTAAGCCTGCACTAAGGACCCATTTGCTTGAGGTGGTGGTGCTTAAGAGGGAGGCTAAAGATCCCTTGTTTTCTTTCACTGAAGCCATGAGTATTGCATTGTGTCCAAGTCATCCTGATTCAACATTAACTGTATAGTTTAGTAGTCGCCCAACATCTAAATGAAAGGAAACATATCTTAAAATAACTTATTCTTAACCTAGCACAGCCAATGTTCCACTCAACTCGAAAAAACCACCAAGGCCAGAACAATTAGTCAGCAATATCCATTCATTTAATCAGAAATAGACAAAAGTAAACAAATAGACTGATTTTGGCTAAAAAGCCTTCTTCAGTGCTTATTCTGAATAATATGAATAAAGCCCTGACTACAGCTCAGGCAGTCCAGGCTCAAGCAACTGACCGATTGAAGGAGAGGGGAGGGATAAGCATATCATCCAAGAAAGGTGGGTGGTTATAAGGGCATTCTTACCAGTAATCCCTGGTGAAGGCTGGAGATGTTGCATGAGGAACTGTAGCTCAAGAAGGGCAAAGGGTGGTTGTCCACAGATTGTACAGGGTCTATATCACTTTGGCAAAAAAACCTAATCATTGAATACCCTTTTATTGAACCCTGTCTGTCAAAATCTTAATCCATCGAATGTTCATTTAAGTGAAAATTTTCCCAGGGAAAACAAGCAGTGGGCCACCATTGGAATTTGGCCTTTTCCCCAATGTAGTGTGATCTAGGAGTTGGTATATTTTAGTTAGGGAGGTTGTGGGGGTGCAGCCACCCCGGGTAAATTTTAAATATTGTGATTTTTGTAACGCTCACTTTGTTGGACAAGCATTTTTTTTTTTTTTTCACCTCATAAAAAATTCCCTTAAATGAACATTTGATGGATTAACATTTTGAAGTACAGGGTTCGACAAAAGGGTATTCGACAATTACGTTTTTCGACAAAGTGATATAGACCCAATTTTATACTGTCTGATCTGCTTGTATTTCCTTCATTTTGACAATCTCTGTTTATCAAAACATGCATTTCTGAGTAGTATCCCATATTCCTAATTGAAATGGGAAGAGTTATGTGCTGTTTGGAATTCAAAATTTATTCTATTTAGATGTCCAGATTTTGACTAGATGTACTTACCTTTAAAGAGACTCTGTTCCTATTTTCAATGTCTGCAGGTTGAGAGGTATGGTGAAGGGCCTGGCTGAGCTGCTGTGGTGGTGGGTGATATGGTGCACATCCATATTGCACACTCACTCTTTGAGCACTACCACGATACCATGCAAGTTGAGGTATGGCATTATGGAAAAAAATGGCAGAATTTTGATGGCCAAGACCTGCAGGATGCCCTTAGGCATAATACAGACTAATAAGGATAGTTCTATCCAAAATGAACATAGAATTATGCAACCTCATACAGAGCAGATTGACATGTATGCAGTAAGTGACTAACAGTTCCATGGGCCAAGCACCATGTATAGCTGGAAACCTGTCTGTTGTTAACTTACCAAATTCCACATGACTCCTCCTGAAATGTACCAGTCCTCACATTTTGCCCAACTAAAGTACTAAAGGAACACAGTTTTGTGGATATACTGAAAATTACTTTCACAGATATAAGACTTTTATTTCATGACATAGAAAGTGAGATGGAGCATGTAATGTGAATTCAGAAACTGGCATTTAGAAATCTTCTACCTTCACTCTTTGCAGTGGATATAACACAAAGGTAGAAAGCTATGAGGACTGTTTTTCCAAGTTTGAATTTTCACATCCAGAATATCCCAATGCAGATCCTTTACAACATGTTCACAGTCCAAAAGAATGACAATAGTCCTTGAAATCCAAACAAAACATCATCATCATCATGACTTCTGTAGAAGCCAAAAACATTCTGATAACTTCTTCTACAGACAATGACCAAGTGGTCCAACTAAACAGTGTAAACAAAATAATAGATCTCATCACCTCCTTTAAGATACCATCAAGATCATATTAACTGACTTCATTCCTGTTTACTCTAGCGCAAGAGCATTAATATGTGCTACCAAAAAATCATAAGCCATAGACCCCAGAGAGGTCAGTGGTGATGGCAAAAGTCATCTCTGGAGCTGGGGAGAAAATTCTAAAAAACAAAAATGCTAGTCAGTGGAAGGGTCATCTGTATTGAAAACTCTTCTCACTGCATTCTGCTTTATCACTGTAACTTTTCTCCTATCACTATTTTAACATTTATAGTTGCTCCATCTCTCTGGGCAAACTGTTATATATATATTTACGTGGACACTTATAATAGTGCATGCACACTTCTGCTTGTTGGAATATATATATAGTAAAATATAGATATTTAAATGCATGTACATTGCTGTTTGCTAGCATGTATACACAAAAGGGTTAAACTTTCCTTAATTTTAAATATACATGGTTTGGCATCCTACTGTGTGTGCAATACAAAAAGTTATGTGCCTGGTATATGTTTCAAGGAGAATTGCAGATAAGAAGCCCAGGTGCAGGAATGAACAGCTCCCTACTGGACAGAGACAGAAACAAATTCCTAACAGGAATGACTCCCTAAAAGTTTAAGATTGTCACATAATTTACCTGACTTTGAAAGTTCCCAGCACACTGCATTACATGAAGCAAATTCCAAAGACTGCTTTCATAACAAGGAGTATAAAAAAGAACAGTGACTGAATAGTGGGTTAGATCTGATTTTTTGTTAGATCTGGTACATGTAGGAACATGTTTGTTCTGAGGTAAATGGAGAATGGAAAGCCATCATTCATACTTGCAAGCAAAAAACCTAAACCTGAGACATTAAAGCTGTAAGCTGGAACAGTATTGTACTGTTACATAGATAAGTTATTCTATTAGTAACTGCACATAAGTTAAAGCAGTGCTAAAAAAGTTAACAGTCTACAAGATTCAGTGCATTAATCAGACTTTGGTTTCAGGAAACAGCAGCAAACATACTTTAAAATAACTTTTCAGTGGCGAGCCTAGCCTGTATTCGAACACAGGGTGAGAGGTGCCTTTTATAAGATCACTTTAGTAAAGGTGCAGTAACTAACATTTATGTATGTGATTGAGTCCTGAATAGGAGCATTTCAGTTTTCTACATTCTGCAGCAGTACACTTTCCAGACATCTGGATCTGGAGTGAGACTGCCATGCAGGAAGGTCGCAGTGCCATAGATTCTCCAAGTTGGTGATTTCCCAGGCTTTGAATCTGCATCTGCCAGCTTCATTTCACCAGTGTTTGAGTAATTACAGAAGTTTTCTAACCATCTGCAGTAACTAGACTGGCCAACTGTGTCTCTGTGGAATGGGTAAGAAATCTTTTTGCATTATGTGCAGTATGAATGCTGTTAGAGAGGCTAGTAAAAAGTGTAATGTGTCAGAATGAGCAAATAATATTTGGGAAAGACTACAGAATTGGTATAGGCAACATATTGGTAAATGTAAAACCTTATTAGGGCAAGTTGATGTGCATGCATTAAGCAAATGGGTAGTTACAGTTGACTGGTATCTTCAACAGAAAAATTTGTGGTATGACAGTAAATGTTTATTGTATGATTCATATCAAACTGCTTTCTGTACACAATGCCATAAAAATACAGTGCAGACCATTGTTAAGAAGTTAAATTATGAAGAAACATCTTCTAATGAAAAAGAACCAGAAAAAGGTAGTAATCTTACATTATACCCAAATGATAGACAGCTATGGCCTGTTAATTCACAAATTTCAGAGCTAGAACAACTGTCACATCACTTACTGAAAGAATCTTCTGTAGATCTTATCACACCCTTTAAAGAGTATGTACGACAGTGGAATAAAGCTACTATGCAAGAAAAAACAGATAAGACAGGAATTAGGTTCATGATAAATTGTCAGAAGAGTTTAATAAATTCCTGAGAGACAGACAAGATGAGTTTGGAGAGTTCAAAGATGCAGTACAAAAACTGTCAAAACTGCATAGGGGCCCTACAGTCAAAAAAAGAGTATCTTGAAAAGTATTGTGAAGCCTATAAAGAATTATAGAAAGAAATTTCAGATCTTAAGCAATAGTTACAGAGCAAACAGGATTTGGCCAGTGAGGTTCAGGATAAACTAATACAAGCTAATGCCCGAATAGAAGAGTTAAAAGAAGAACTGGAAAAAATAAAGCCAGTTCAAATCATAGAACAGGGAACTACAGCTGATCTGTATCCATGGTCCCAATTGTTACAAAGTTTAGTGCAGTGGAATGATAAGAAAGGCATATTTTATAGCATGCTTGCATTTGAAGAATGGGTAGCATACACAGCAGGATCTAATATATGGACAGATGCATTACTCAGATGTTTCTGAATTTTTATTCCCAAATGTTTTAAAATTTTCATTCAGTTAAAGCAAGACACTTAGGCAAACAGAAAAGTAGGATGTATGACAGCTGTGCTCATGGCATATACATAGAGGCAGCCTCTCACAACTAAGCTGTTAGATGATTTCAAAATCATCATCTCAAACAAATTAATGGAACACATTAAGCACTTTAGACTTGCATTTCAGATAATATATCAAAGGTTAGACAGGGACGTGCAACAACCAAAAATACAAAAACAGTCAGTACATTGTTTTTAGAGCAAGTAAAAGGGGTCCCAGGGGACAGTAAATGTATTTATGAAGAAAATTCAAATACCCTCACTCTTGTGGTACAAAACCTAATGAGGGGATGAACTATGGCTGATGATGGGTCATTATACTCACACTATATCTTTGTACTAGGAGAAGGGGTGAGCCATTTGAGGTAATCAGTGAGGTAAAAAAGCCATGGAAGGCAAAGGTGGTGTGATAACCACCAGCAGAAATAGCTGCATCACCACTGCCAGCTCCTGCTTCTGTATCCATAGCACCAGAATCAAATACAGGTAATGAACAAAAGATACCAACATGTTTTTTCTGTAAAAACATAAGGATTGTTAAACAAGATTGTTATCATTACAAGGCTTGGAGTAAAAAGAAGGAAAAACAGGGTGTGCTTCTGAAAACAGAGCCAAAAGATTCACAAAGCAAGTCAATGCACAGAGACCTTATAATATTGGTAAAGACAGCTATAAGGGCCACCAATACACAGGAAAAGTGGAAGTATGCCCCATACATTTTCAGGCAGCTTTGCCTATAAATATAAAATACTTAGAAGAGCAGGCAGAAGAAATAGCTAGGCGGCAATTACATAAAGAAATTGAAAAAACTAAACATGTGAATCAGTCAGATACAGAAGAAGATGACAAACAAAAGCATGCAGTGTGCCACATTGCAACTGACAATAAAAGTGAGGATGAGTGGATTCTCTTACAATAGGGATGTACACTCCTACCCTGGTATCTTTCCTGAAACAAAAAGGGCTGAGATGGACAACCGCTGATTGATATCTGGGTAGAGGAGTCACTATGGCAAAATATTATTAGACACAGGAGCAGCAGAATCTGTTACAAACAGACAGTTACCTATAAACCCTAAAGAAAAGGTTTGCATTTCTGCATTAAATGGACAAGGGTGCTATGCAGTAAGTAGCCAAGATGTAAACATAACATTTCACCAAGAAGAACAGACATGGAAAGGTGCATTTCTACTGCATCCATCTTGTTCATCTACTATTATTGGTATGGATATTTTGGGACCTTTGGGCATAGTAGTGGATTTACCTAACAGTATTTTGTGGATGGGAGACAGGGAAACAGGAAAGGGAGAGGTAAGTGCAGTTTGATGTGCAGTCTCTCTACCTGAGAAACCTGACAAGCCTACAGGGCATGTAAATACAGACAGTGAGGATGTGTGGCAGCATTTACAACAACAATTTCCAAACTTGTGGTTCAAGGGACCCAGTGGCTATGGAAAACTATAAATGCCAGTGGGAGTAGACAGTGATTAGAATTACATACTTCCATTTCAAAAACAGTATCCCTTTCCTAGGGAGGCAGAAGAACATATGGAAAAATGTATTGCAGATTGGGAAAAGGAAGGAATCATACAAAAAGGCAACTGTCCCACAAATTCACCTATCTGAACAGTTAAAAAGAAAGATGGTAGTTACTATCTTCTCGTTGATATAAGAAATGTAAATCAGTACACAACTCCTAGAACACATTTAATCCTGGAAGTCCCAGAGCTGGCTGCATGTATTAAGCCAGAAAGTAAGTGGTTTACAGTAATAATCCAGCAAATTACTTTTTTTTTGCAGTACCACTCAAAAGAAACTGGCCACTATTTGCCTTTACAGTTAAAAATCAGCAGTATGTCATGACAAGATTACCTTGGGGCTTTCAAAACAATCCAGTTATTTTTCACCAGATGGTAGGTTCCATTCTGCAACAGTTAGAAAAAGATGATTCAGTGTTACATTACATTAATGACATATTAATTCAGTCTGAAACAGAAGAAGAGCGTGTACAGCTTCTTAAAAAGTCTTTCATACTCTGGAGCAGACAGGGTTTAAGGTCAATAGTGAAAACATTCAATTTATGACACAAGAGGCTACCTTTCTAGGTACTATCAGAAAACCATCAGGAAGGTCTCTTTGCCCAATGCATGTGCAAGGCATCTTACAAACTGAAAAGCCATTAACAATAGCAGATTTGCATAAATTTATGGGAATCATGAATTACAACAGAGAATTTATAGAGGATTATGCATTGTGGTTGCTCCTCTACATAAAATGTTCCAGGAGCAAAAGAACTCCACCCTTTTAGAGTGGGGACCACATGATGAGGATGAAGAATTGTTGCAGATAAAGGTAAAGTTAGCAGAAGCTACAGAATAATAACACCCACACCAGAGTTGCCATATGTGCTACAAGCAGCAGCTGGAAAGAAAACATTATCTATTGTACTATTAAAGGAATGGTCACATGGTAGTGACAACAGGATGGAAAAAAATATTATGTCCAGTCACTTTCTGTAGCCATAAAATGACTCCAGTGGAACTGGGCTACCACCCATGCATACAACAATTATTAGCCATTTACTGGGGTATTAAGCAAACTGAGTATTTAACCATATTTTCCAGCATAACGGTACAAACAGCACGCCAAGCAGTAACAGCTCTCATAGACAATTTTGATATGAATAAAATCACAGATGGTATTAGCCAAGCAGTCTTTGCAAAATGGATGGCACTTTTCAGAATGAAAACTGTCACTATACAGACAGGGGACAAATATTATTTGTCAAATCACAGGTGATAAGAAGGAAAACAACATAACTACTTAGAGAAAATAATGACACCTGATGTACAATTTTTGTCATCTGACTTTGACCATTTTAAGCCATCAGTCTTTGTAGATGGAGCATGGTTTTGGGACAAAATCCCAAGTTGGGGTCTCATGAACTAATCAAGTTACCAGGATACATGTCAGCTCAGAGAGCTGAATTAGAGGCAGTACTGTATGTGCTTAAATATTACAGTCCTGTTAACATTTTCTCAGACAGTGCCTATGTAGTAAATTCTGTAAGACTGCACATGGACACTTGGATACAGCGATGATTTGTAGACAGTGCAGGCAAATCACTGCGACATGCTTAAGTATTAAAAGACATAGATAAAGTAATAACAATGCCAAACCAGCAGGGACAATGCAGTACCTTAAAGGTAAAAGCACATCAGAAACTGACAAGTGAAACTTTCAGGTTAAATGCATTAGCTGATACATTAGCAAAACAAGCAGCACAGAGTGGAAAAGAACTTTGAGTATGTATATACTGATACAGAAGTTAGTTCCTAAAAAGGAGCTAGACAAAGAGTTGATTGAAGAAGACCTTATAAATATTCAAAAACAACAGGTCTTAAAAGAAGAAACTGATCAGTGCATGCTAACAGGAATACCACCAAAGGAATAGTATGCGTACACTACTTCTAAAGGATTGCAGTTGCCATATATGCCATTTCAGTTGGCATGACAGTTGGTCAAGTTAAATCACCAAATACTGGAACATCTAGGAGCTGATAAACTGTGGGCAGTTGAAAAGAAAAAATACTGTAAAAAAGTAAGTTTAAAAAAGGTCTGTAGGCTAATTGTAGAAGAATGTCTAATCTGTTTGCAGGTAAATGCTAAAAGTAAAAAAACCTCAGTTACATCGAGTACAGCCAGCAGATGGGCCAAGGTATGCAGTTCAAATAGATCATGCAGGTCCCTTGCCAACAACAAAGGGAGGATACAGATACCTACTAGTAGTAGTGGATGTCTTTTCAAAATTGGTAGAGGCAATTCCTACTAAACCTACGACAGCAAAGGCAACACCAGAAGCTTTATGGAAAAATATTTTCTGTCATTGGGGATGGCTGAGAATTATAGAATTGGACAATGGTCCACAGTTTGTTAGTGGCCTAATTAAGCAAATGTGTAATCTATTAGGAATTCAGCAAATATTTCATGTGCCTTATCACCCACAGTCAAAAGGAAATGTAGAGCGAATGAATTGTACGCTCAAGCAGCATCTCAAAAAAGCATGTCTTGAAAAAGGGAAATGTATGGGTGCAACATCTGCCAGGCATACTTACCGGGATAAGGGCAATACCCAACAGTAAAACAGGAATATCTCCTTATGAAATCATGTCAGGGAGAAAAATGCCATTACAGTTACCTTTTGATCCTGGCACACCAGATGGTAGACCTATATTAGAAATCACCAATGGTTAAAACAACTTACAGAAGTATGTGATTACAATGCAAGAGAGCAAGCTTTCCATCTATGGAGAAAGGAGCCAATATTACCACCAGAAGAAAAACTTCCCTGTGGAACAAAGGTACTAGTAAAAATGTTTCAGATGAAAGGACCATGAGATAGCAATTGTCAGGGATTTTTTGAAGTAATGGAACAAATAGGTCTATTGGTGTACAAAATGAAAGGTATAAAGAAAAACAGAATGGTTTTAGTGCATAGAGATCAAATTTGAATAATCAAAAGCAGTAAAGAGACAGAGTCACAAAAGTGACATGCATGCATTTTCTTTTCAGTAATATGAAAATGAAGCTGCCTAAAGTGCACCTGTTTGGAATACAGAAGAGCAAAAGGCAGACAACAGCAAATGTAAATAGTTATATAAAATGTGTACATTTAAACATGTGTTAGTTAAGCCAATATCTCTTTTGTTTTTTACCATATTCTGTAATTGTATAATAGCACCAGGAATAGCAGAAACTCCAGCAGAACACATATACAGAAGTAATATTACTAATATAAAGTTGCACTGGGTATATGATACTACAAATGGAACCCAAGGTAACAACTTCTCTTGTCCTAAGAGGCAAAAATGTCATATTGGAGATCTTTCCTTAGACAAGAGTGTCATAGTCTGGGTAACAGCCAGAGGTCAAGCATACACTCAACTCTCACAGCGTGAAGCAAATATATCTTTACAAAGCAATATTTCAATGAAATGCTGCATACTACAGGGGGAAAGTGCACTTTTTTAACTTTACACTGACTGTGTAAACAGTACTGCAGAAGGGACTAAAATAAAGGTACAATAGGGAAATATACTGGTCTGTATTAATGATTTGGTAATCATTGGAAGACAGACTTGCCTTTCTGTTATCTGAACCTTTAATAATAATCCCACAGCCAAGTTTGATCAAGTAATCAGGGTACCATCAACATGTATGGCAGTGGGACAAAACTACAAAAAAATAGTAGTACATTTTAATATCTTATTCCCTCCTAACACTACTGGCTATAGAAGGAGAAAGGCTTGGTATGATACTCTTTTAAGGGGAATGGGAACAGGCCTAGGGGCATTAAACTCAATTGATATAGAAGTACTGGCCAACAGATTAAAACTGACTTGTCAGGATATCTCACAAATAGTACATTTACAGGCACAATGGTTACCTACCATATGGACATCACAGAAAAAAACATATGAATTTTCAAAAGGATTTCTTACAGCATTTCAATGACTCTTTAATTAGCAGATTAGGGTTTGATGTTAATGTTACTAAATTTGTAGATTGGACTAAATGTACTTTACAGTCCTTGTATGTACAAATGCAAAAAAATTCAGTGCAGATGAAAGTGATATCCAACAATGAATATGTGTGGAGAACCATGTTTGAAAAATGGATCCCAAGTACTAACTGGATTGAAATGCATAGGCAGCAAATAGTCTGCATGACTACATACTGTACAGGAAAATTTACATATTATAATGTAACAAGTTCAAAAGTAATGTGTCAAGTTGTAGTTTTACCACTAGTTTTTGGACCACCATTCTATCCATACCAGTAGATGGAAATTATTTTGAGTAACAAAATAGAACTCACAAAATTGAACATTGCACTAATATGGCTAATGGACTGGTATGTGGTCAGCACTCACCAGTATAGGAGCTATGTTTTTACAGCATTCCATAAATCTATTTAAATGGACAATTTTACCTTCTAGTTTGGAAATGTTCACAGATATAGGCCCACAATTTGTATGTATTGTGACAAATCAAAGTTTACCATTTACTGAACAACATCTTTCTGTAGGTTGTCTTAATAACATCATCCATTTAACCTGACGTAATAACACATATGTCCTTTTTCCAGGAAACAAGGCTGCAATATGTTTGTGATGGAATCCACAGACATTGTCAATGATTAATTTAGGATTTTCATTAGAATCATTACATAAAGTCATAAATGAAAGCAAACAGATAATTCAGTAATTGCAAAAGGTTAATAGAATAGTCCTAAGCCATGAATTATATTCTGTAATAGTAAAAAATAAATTAATCAAGTTAGCAGAAAAGAAACTGAAGCAGACACAACCCATAATTGGTGGGACATTTTACAGGATGGTCTTCAAAAGGAAAACAGTTGTTAGACTGGATTATACACCCAATTCTGGTAGTAATGTTTGGTATTATTATACTCATGGTGTGGATCTGTGTTTTAACGTGTTGCATCAAAAGAAAAATAAATGTTTTGTTTCCTAATGCATTTTCTGTAAACCATAATGAAAATTATGGTCTGACCAAAGAATATATCAATGTAAAATGTTTGTGTGTTTTAAAAATAAAAGGGAGAACTGTTAGATATATATATTTCAACACATAATAGTTCATGTACACTTCTGCTTGTTAGAATATATGTAGTAAAATATAGACATTTAAATGTATGTACATTTCTGTTTACTAGCACATATACACAAAAGAGTTAAACTTTCCTTAGAAATATGCTATGTTTGGCATCCTACTGTGTGTGTGTGATACAAAATGTTATGTGTCTGATATACGTTTCAAGGAGAATTGCAGATAAGAAACTCTGGTGCAGGAATGAACAACTCCTTAACAGACAGAGATAGAAACAACTTCCTAACAGAAACAACTCCCTAAAAGTTTAAGATTGTCACATAATTCACCTTGAAACAAAACAAAATGCAACCTATCAATAGACTGTATGACATCAGGCAAATGCCAAAGTACTGACTTTGAAAGTTCCCAACAGACTACATTACATCAAGCAAATTCCAAAGACTGCTTTCATAAAAAAAGAGTATAAAAAAGAACAGTGGCTGAATGGTGGGGTAGAGCTGATTTTTTGTTACATCTGGTACATGTAGGAACACAGGAGCAACAAAGTGATGTGTTGGTGCAAAAAAAGAACCAAGAACCAAAAAATGCACTGCAAGGACTGTAGGATGTTTTGTTTAATAAAATAATAAATGAAAAAATCCACACATAATCATGTTAAGCACTTTCATCAAAAAATATGACTTCATCAGAACAGCAAGTCCAACTACATCTGAATATTTAAATACCCTCCATACAATTGCTCAGAAATCAACAAATTAATTAATTAAGCAGGGTACTGTTTTTAAAGTGCCATAGTCATTCAAAGCTCTATGAAAAATTATAAAACATTTCTAAATAATATTACATTAAAATGTAGGAACACATTTGTTCTGAGTTAAATGGAGAATGCAAATCAATCATTCATACTTGCAAGAAAAAAAACTAAACCTTAGACATTAAAGCTATAAACTATAACAGTATCATTCATGTCATCTGTATCATAGATAAGCTATTTTATTAGTAACTGCACACAAGTTAATACAGTGCTAAAAAAGTTAACAGCCTACAAGATTCAGTGCATTAATCAGACTTTGCTTTCAGCAAGTAGCAGCAAGCATCATTTTAAATAACTTTTCACAAACATCCAAAATAAAGACAGCATTGTTGCATTTCTTAAGTTTGATGGGAGAAAATAGATCACCATGCCCTTAGACTAGGCATAACTGGACACAGAATATAACTCATTCTGATTAACACAATTAAATTTAATAGAAAAAATTATTTTAGATTATAGGAACAGCAATGAGCACCTGAAATGTGCCACAATATACATGCCTCCTACTGGCAAAAATATAAAAGGGATATCTATAGCAACCAATGTATTGGATTCTTATTTAATTCCATTTTATTGAAGATTTATTTATAATTTGGACATACAGCACTAATTTTCTCAAAGAAATCCACCAGGAGCTCAACAAAAAGAACCACCCTTCTATAAAACCCTCATTTGAGTCCTTCTTCAGTCAGTATGAATCTGGATACTAAGGTGCAGAGGTGCATTTACAGGAAACAAGCAGAAAGACAGACAGATATTTCTGCAGAGAAACCCTAGTCATCTTTGCCATGCAAAAAAAGTTATATTTTATCATGAAGAAAATGATATCTCTGTTTCACCTAGAGGAAGTTGTGATGGCCGTGCCATGGCCCAGCAATCAAGGAGCCTCAATCCTCACCATTAAAACCAGGGAGGGCGACTCATATAGGAGAAAGGATAACAAATACAGACAGTAAAGAACAACTTCCCTTAAGTGCACACAGAGATCACAGTCAGTCTGGGGCTGGTTGCTCCCTTGCTCCCCAGGTCCCCAATAAGACTCCCCACTTGCACAGCTATAGGGTACAGATCTCAGCCTAGCTGGCAAGCTAACCTCCAGTACCCTCTCTATCCCACCAGTGCTTCGTGTCCCTGTCTAGGTAGCTGACACACCACACACACATTGAAATAAGTATTTATACAACTTCACAGACACTCCTGGGAAAGGCTGACACAGATTCTCCAGCTGTGCCCCTTTACCCAGACTATACGGTAGTAATTTCTGCCACCACCAGCTAATACTTAGCAGCTACCCAAAGGCCCTTAAAGGGTGTCCAATTATTACTGTGCAATATTATTATCCAATTGGTAATGTGACTAATCAGTCTATGGCTTATTAGAGTGGCCTTGTACAATAAACTCTATAAATATGCAATGCACTCTAGAGCTTACTTATCTCTACACAAACCAGCCACAGGTAAAAGATTTTTAAAATATTTAATAATAAATAATTAAAACACAAGACAATACTACTACACCATAGTGATATCTAAGAGTTCAGAGATCACACAGAAACTTAAAACAATACACTAGGAAAGTTCTGATATAACAGAAAACACTTAGTCTAACTTTCTTCTCTAAGTTCCTAGCTATTACTACAAGAAAACATACTTCTAAGATACTACTTACATAAAGAGAGCATATGGCAGTGCTGAAGGTTGAGTGTCAAGATCAAAATGCTTACAGTCTCTCTCTGAACAATAGTTTTTAAAATTACTAACACATTTCTGCTGGGCCCTCCCAGATTACATCATTTTGATACTTAACTTTTCCCAGCATACACATTACATCATTTTGACACTTAGTCTGGATTTCTCAGGCCAAAAGGCTACATTACTTAACAATCCAACACCTGCTCAGGAAACTACAACAATAAAAGACATTTCACATGTACACTCTAGTAATTATTCCTTAAGTTAAGACAATAAAAAGAATGTGTTCAGCTAGCCTCTTTGGCACCACTATTTAGATCAAAAGGGAATACAAGACATAATTGTAACTTCAAAAAATAAGATGAAATGCTTGGCTTAGTTTTCCTTACAGCAGATGGCAATGTTGCTACAATCTTGATGTTGTTATTTTACAGTGTTTTCGTTCATTTAAGAACACAAGCCTGTATTTTACATTTATATTTACAAATGATAGAATTATGTATCACATTCTATTTGACTAGGCTGGCAGCCTTCGCCCATCTTCCCCCAATCTTCACAGAAGTGAGCAATGCCCAGCTGTCACAGATGAAGATTTGCTTGCTCACACTCATTCTGGCAGAGAGTTTGGCAGAGATGTGGAAAAAACAATATAGCTTCAAAAAGGACCCCAAGTGATAGAATTACCTAAGAAAAAATTATTATGCTAACATTAAATAAATTGTAAGGGACCTCCATATTAGATAGGATGGCAGCTTGAAAATATTTTTTTTCAGGAACTCCAGCTTCTGTCCTTTAAACAACTAGCTAATCTAAAGAAATTTTCTGTAAGAAGCAAACTGGGACCAGAATGAAACATAATGGCAAAAAAACCTTCAGTTATCCATGATGCAACATGTCACATGATTTGTACTGTTACCAGAGTAACTTTGCAAAACAGACTTGTTGAGATACAGTGGGATTATTTCATGAGATTTTCAGAATGTAGCTTATCTATGCAAATGCAAGAAAGGTCAAGAAATACATTTTATATAGGACAGACTTGCCATGTAAGCATGTTTGGGTTCATAGGTTCATAGGTTCATAGGTTCATACTAGGCTATCTGCCTTAGGGCATTTATAAGCCTAGCCAGAATGTGTTTGGCTTTCGCCACCCATTTTAAATTAATTTTTCTATGCCTTTTTTTGAAGTTAGTATACTGTGCCTCTGTCTAACAGTGACACAGAAGTGATAGCCGGGGTAAACCTATGATCTCCCATCCATTCATCAAGATTCCTCTTGAAGAGAGTCAATGTGGGACTCTGCCTAACCTGGACTGGGATTTTATTCCAGAGTGAAGGGAGCCTCTGGGTTATGAATCTGTCCCTCCAGCATGTCCTATTTATTTCAGTGCTGAGGTTCAAGTCTCTCGAGCGCGTAGCTCGATGGGATTTGGATTTTCTGAGGTGCAGCATGTCCATTAATTCCGGGTTGGACAAGGCTTTATACGTCAGGCATAGATCGCCTCTGAGCAGGCGGTATGCCACTGAGTAGAGCTGGAGTTTCTTTAACCGGGCAGCATATGGCATCTGTTTGAGCCCTTTGATCCTCTTGGTGAGGTACTTTTGGGGTCTTTCCAGTTGCTGCAGGGGTCTGGTAAGGTACATCCCAAAAGGGGCATTGTACTCAATTATGGGCCTGATGAGGGATGAGTAAAGAGGCACGATGACCTCCCCTGATCTAGATGTGAATCCCTTCATGATTAGGTGGGCTATATAAAATGTTTTTCTAACCACTTTGGCCACGTGGTTGTCAAATGAGAGATTGCTATCAACTTGGGTCCCCAGGTCCCTAATGACTTCTTCTGTACTTAATGGATTACCACCTATGTGGTAATTTGTGGGCACTTTGTTTTTGCCAAAGGGGATGACTATACACTTTTTGGCGTTTAGCTTAAGGCCATGGCTCTGGCACCAGTTGTCTGTTTCTATGAGGCCCTTTTGGAGGATGCTTGTGTCGGCTGGAGAGTTGATTATGGCACCTAGTTTGCAGTCATCTGCGAACTTGGTCAGCCACAGTCCTTCCGTGGTGGCCTGTACCGCCAAGAAATATATACCGAACAAGAGAGGTCCCAGGACTGAGCCTTGTGGGACGCCACTTGTAACTGGTTTGGAGTCTGATATGGCTCCAGCAATTCTAACCATGTGAATTCTGTCCTTGAGCCAGTTTGCAACCCATCTAGTGACATAGGGGTTTATATTTAAGCTGGTGAGCTTATCTATAATGCCCGAGTGGGGTATTGTATCGAAGGCTTTTGCGAGGTCCAGGTAGGCTGTGTTGATCACCTTCCCCTTGTCAATGGCCTTGGTGACTGTTTCAAAGAAATCGACCAGGTTTAAGAGGCAGGATCTGCCCTTAACAAAGCCAAACTGGGTAGGTTCCAGTGTCTGTAGGTCCCCAATATCTTTATTTATGAGGTCCATGGTGATCCTTTCCATAGCTTTGCAGACCAAGCTAGTCAGGCGTATGGGGCGATAGATTCCAGGATCCGTGAGGCACCACCTTTGTGGAGAGGGACCACTGTTGCTGTATGCCACTCTTTGGGTACATATCCTGTAGTAAGGCTAAGATTGAACATTAGTTTTATGTTTGGGTTTAGCTCTTCTTGGAGTTCATGTAGGACGCAGCCCGGGACACCATCTGGTCCCATTGATGCTGTGTTTTTTGCTTTGGAGAGGGCGGCTCTTACCTGAGCATCTGAGATGTCAGGGGGGCAGCACTCTGTTGGGGATAGATATTTGCCCTTTTGTTGGGGAGGAGGGGGAGAAGTTTGCACTGAACCTGTCAGCTAGGATGTTAGCAATGTCTGTGGGCTCTGTGTATTTTGTGTCATTTTGGACTAATTCTGAGCATATCTGGGAATTCCCTCCCAGGTTCCTAACATAACTAAAGAAAGCCTTGTGATTATCCTTAGTGTCCTGTGCAATTTTTCTCTCGAAGCTGGCCTTAGACGATTTTATGAGTGCCCATAGTTTTTTGCTAATACTGATCAGAGATGCCTTCCCTTTTTGGGATTTTGCTCTATCATGTAGTAGCTTCCTCCTCCTATTGTATAGTTTGTTTATGGCTGGGGTTCACCAGACAGGACGTCTGCCTTTGGAGGATTGGGTCTTGGTTTTACAGGCTGTGGTTAAACAGAGATCCAAGTGGGTCTGTTAGGTTATGTTTTAAGCTGTTTAAAAGGCAATCTGGGATGTTGTTTGGTGCCATGTTTTTAGCTTTGGAGAGCTCCGAGATGACCTGCTCCCTTGAAATAATAGGCTGAGGAATGGTGCCTGGTATACTTTGGGGGATGACTGGAGGGGGCAGGGGGTTAAGTTTGCTCCAAATCTGTCAGCAGGCAGGTTGGCTATTACCTCCAGTTAAGTATAGGTTGTGCCTTGCACAAGCAATTCAGCACATAGCTGGGTATACCCCTTTATATTTTGGACTTGGTTAAAGAATGCCTTGTGAGTATCCTTAGCTAAGGAGGCTATTTTTGGTTCATAATTTGCTTTAAAAGACTTGACAAAATCTCTAATTTTTTTGTTTCCCTTTTGTTCTTGTACAATAGTTTATTTTCCTTGTTGTATAGCCTGTTTATACTAGTGGTCCACCAGGGTGTCTTGTTTCTACATGATACTGCTAGCCACTGCTGAGTGAATAGCAGCACCATGCAAACACGAGGCTTAAATACGAACAAAGTGAAACAAGGTTTAAGCTAACTACCAATCATTAAAGCACACAATAACCCTTCCACTAAGAATCCCCAACTCAGACAAGTTAGATTAGCACACTTCTGCCACAAGGGTGCAGAAAAACACGTTCTTAATGTAGAAACCTGCTTTGGAACCCAAGTTAACAAGACCACATACCTACAACAGCCCTACAACTAACAGACACAATGTAACATAGTGCAAAGCAGTGACAGTATTTTTTTTTTAAACTTCTGAAGTACAGTCACAGTATATACTAAGAGAAGTGCAAAACAAAATACTTAGAGCCCTTTTGTGAGATTCCCAGCTCAGACAGACCAGGTAAACACCTACTGCCACTAGATGAATAATCCCCCTAAAAGAAGGAACATTTCTGTGCAGGAAGTGTAAGGCATGCTCCTATATTAACAGCAGTAACAACTTTGTACATCCCATTACATCCAGGATGTATAAGCTACATACACATGCAGACTGTAATGTAAATATTGCTATGTAACTGCTCTATAGGGTTTTACATAGGAAAGACAAATAGAGCCTATAAAGAAAGGCTCCTTCGCCATCTAAGTGACATGCAACTTGACAATAATATCAGTGCTTTATCATCACATATTAAAAAGAATGTTGGACTTGATTTCTCCTTTATGGTGTTGGAAGTGATCCGTGATACTCTAAGGAGAGGCGACCTGCAAAATAAAACAGAGCTAAGTGAAACCAAATGGATAATTAACCTTCAGGCAGACAAAGTTGCTAGTTTAAATGGAGTGGTTCCCCTTAAACATATATTGAAGGAGTGGAGGCTTATTTTATTTTATTTTTATTTATTTTATATTTGTTGACTGGGCTAGTCTAGCTGGATACATGTCCTTTTTCAGTAGAGGCCCGGGGAGAAAAGCTCCATGCATAAGTAAGTTACAAAATAGAATCATTAAAAAATGACTAGATTCAAATACATTAGAGAGCAAAAATGCTTGGAAGAAAAAAAAATAAAAATTGTTTCTGTGCACAATAGTACAGAGTCTTTGCATAGGTTTAAGATACAATCAAGCTCAAGTTTACAAAATTTTTTTTAAATTATCATTCATTAAGTCAAAGAAGGAGAAAGAAAAAAGGCAGGAAAACAAAAGGGTAAGTATAAACTTAGCTTCTATTGATTAATGCTGCAGAGGGGCCGTAGCCCAGGAGGAAGGGGTATAGCAAGAAGAGAAATAAGAGGAAAAGTATGATTCAGTCAGGCTTAGAGCAGGGACAAAGCCAATGTATTTTTAGATGTTCTTTGAGATGTTTCTTGAAGAGTGGTGTAGATGAGAGAGATGCGAGTGTTCTAGGGACTCCAATGTTCACAGGGAGGGGTGTGGAGAGAGCACTGCTTGTTGTCTATTTTCTAGATATGATTTAAACCAGAGAACTGCTTGTGGGTCAAGAGATTGGGCTTTTAGCACACTGATAAGTAAGTTATGGTTGACCATGTCAAAGGCTTTTGATAGGTCAATGAATAGTGCAGAAGAGAGAGAGTTATTGTTTCGATTCCTGTTTATACAGTCAGTAAAAGTTAGTAGGGCAGTTGTAGTGCTATGAAAGGGCCTAAAGCAGTTGGCCAGTAAATTATTATGGAGCAGGTGTTGAAGTAGTTGATGGTGAATACATTTTTCCATTATTTTGGCTAGTGGAGACAGTAATGCAATTGGTCGGAAGTTGGAGATATCAGTGGATTTGCCCCCTTTATGTAAGGGGATTATATGGGAGACTTTCCATATGGAAGAGATGGTACCTTCTGTGATTGTTCTGTTTATAAGGATGGATATGGGATATGCTATGGCTTTGGAAGCTATTTGAAGGTATTCTGCTGGCAGGTGGTCAGCAGAAGGGGTGCAAGGTTTGAGTTTTTGAAGGAGTTTGCAGATAAGGGATGTTGGAACAGGTTGTATATGGAAGGAAGGAACTGAACTGTTTGTATATTGTAAAGGACAGGGGGTAATGGGAGATAGTGGTTTTGCTAGAGTTTGCATAGCTTCAGTGAAGCAATTGTTGAAGGCATCAGCTATTTGCATAGGACTATTATGGGGAATTGAGGATGGTGTTGGAGTTATATCCTGTCCTGGTTTGAGAAGTTTATTGATGCCTGACCAAAACTTTTGAGGGTTTTTTGAGTGAGATTGTTGAAGGTGGGAATAATAGTTTTTGTTGTCTAAGATAATGTCCTTTTTGTTAGCATTTCTTAGCTGTTTAAAGTATAGGTGGTCTGCAGAGCTCTTAGAGGCTCTCCATTTGGCCCATATTTTGTTCCATAGGAACATCTTTTCTCTGGTTTGTTTTGTGAGCCATGGGGCTATTTTGGTCCTAACTCGGGAAGAGCGGAGGGGGGCATGGCAGTATAGGATTTGTAGGAATTTACTATTAAAGTAAGAAACTGCTTCATCCAGTTTAAGTTGCTTTAGAGGTGACCAGTTAAAGGCCTTTAGCTCATTTTGAAAGCTCTCGGCTTGAAAGTGTTTTTTACAATGGTAGGTTAAAAAATTGTTATTATTAGGGCTGTACACCTTTTGTTTTATTATGTAGGTTAGAACATGGTCACTAATATCATCTGGGAGAGTTTCTGGTGTATATGTTTCAGGATGACTGTTTAAAGAGTAGTTTCCTTATTACAAGGTTTGTGGATTCTTGTGAGGGTGTTTATTATTTGAGTGAAACCATATAGATGTATGTGGGTGTTAGGATTGGGGGAGCTACATGTGGTCTAGTCTATGTTAAAGTCACCTAGTACAATAGTTTCTTGAGGTAGGAGGGTGGAAAGGCTACTAAGAATATTTTCAAGAGTGTTAATATTATTTCCTGGAGGAATGTAGGAGCAGATTATATAGATAGATTTAAATTTATTAATTTGGAATTTGATGGTAAGGGTTTCTGCATTGGTATTTGAGGGTAGTAACACATTATGGGATGAAACTAGAAGTTCAGATTTATACAAGATGGCTACACCCCCACCCTTTTTGGATGTGTGGTCGCATCTTAGGATGTTATATCCAGGTGGGGTTATTTCTAGGTCATGAGTAAAAGGTTTCAACCAAGTTTCTGTAAGGCAAAGGATATCAAATGCATGCACTTGTAAAAGAGCATGCAATTGACTAAGTTTGTTGTTAATGCTACGGATAGTAAGTTGAGCTATTCTGAGAGAGTTACCTTGTCTTATAGAGGTAGAAACATCATTGGATGTTTGTTTTTGTGGATTATTGTCAGTTTGTGGAATTGAGCCAGGATTAGGATGAATGTCCCCATCTAATAGAAGATGTGTGGAATGTTTTAGCAAAGTCTTAATAATTTTATAGTACTTGGGTAGGCTTGTCTTGTTGGTGAAGTAAGTAACATGGGAATATATACGAAACCTTGGAAGTAGATAAGCTGAAGTAGAGGTTACGTTGCTGTGGGAGAAGGAGTTGAGATGTGTAATTGGTAGAGTTTGCTGGTGGGGAGGTACTTTATAAACCAGAGAGAAGTGTTCGTAGAAGGTTAGGGCATAAGTTAAGTTTAGGAATATTAATGAAGAAGTAATAAGAAGAGAGTTTTTGAGGATAGACTTATGTAAGTAGGCCATTTAAGATAGTAGGGTTAACAGGTTATGTAAATTGTTGGATAAGGTAAAATAAGAGATATAGTGTGGTAGAATAGGTCAGATGAGGCATGGGGGTAGTAGTGAAGATAAAGGTAGAGTGGAGGTGTATTGTCACATGCAATAGAGTGGAGATGATTAAGCAGAGAGTTAGATTAGGGGTGGAGTTGATAAGTAGTAGTTTAAGGTGATAGGGTGAGTAGTCAAGTGGGTGTGGCTAGAGAGGTATAAGTTTAACAGCACTGGGGATGAGTGGGAATTGGGAGTAGGGTAGGGGAGCGGAGTGAGCCCATAGCGTGAACGGAGCAGGTCAGAGCAAGTAGTGGAGGATTCAGCAGAGACAATCAGTGAGCAGTAAAAACCCAGAGAGAGAAGGTGGAGCAGGTAAGTAGCTTCTAGTGGAGCAGGTATGATGTAGGCAAAAGGATAGTGAAGAGGAAAGAATAAAAAGAATCATAGTCTGCTGTAGGTAGAGGATGAGAAGAGTACAGACTAGGAGCAGAGAGAGAGTATTAGGGGAATAGCCAGACAAAAGGGCAAGGGATGAGAAAATAGGAAAAAGAATGTAGTGAGCTGAAACTAGCAAAAGAGTGGGAAAGAGTAAGGGCTCTAGGCCAGATTAGACTGCCACTTAGTGGGCAGAAAGATTATTACAACAGGTGACCAAGAAAAGGAATTTAGCAGGTAGGGAAGGATAAGGTAAGCGGCGAGGGGAAAACTATCAGTTAATACTGGTCCGAGAGAAGGAGTTTGGCTGCTGGCTTTCCTGACTCAGTGGCTAAATTAGTTAACAGAGTATAAAAGACAAAACACAGAATTGGTTACAACATGGGGCAATGGTGAAACATACTTTGTCAATTACTGTACAAACAGGAGAAAGTACTGGGGCAGCAGAAAAAGATGATCCAATTTGGCAAGGCCCGAAGTAAATGAGAGGGTCCTTAGAAGCCAGGCAGGTCCCTTATTGCAGGGTAGTAGGTGGAAGGTTTGTCAATTACTGTACAAACAGGAGAAAGTATTGGGGCAGCAGAAAAAGATGATCCAATTTGGCAAAGCCTGAAGTAGATGAGGGGGTCTTTAGAAGCCAGGCAGGTCCCTTATTGCAGGGTAGTGGATGGAATGTTTGTCAATTACTGTACAAACAGGAGAAAGTACTGGGGCAGCAGAAAAAGATGATCCAATTTAGCAAATCCTGAAGTAGATGAGGGGGTCCTTAGAAGCCAGGAACGTCCCTTATTGCAGGGTAGTCGGTGGAACATTTGTCAATTACTGTACAAACAGGAGAAAGTACTGGGGCAGCAGAAAAAGATGATCCAATTTGGCAAGGCCTGAAGTAGATGAGGGGGTCCTTAGAAGCCAGGCAGGTCCCTTATTGCAGGGTAGTGGGTGGAACGTTTGTCAATTACTGTACAATCAGGAGAAAGTACTGGGGCAGCAGAAAAAGATGATCCAATTTGGCAAGGCCTGAAGTAGATGAGTGGGCCCTTAGAAGCCATGCAGGTCCCTTATTGCAGGGTAGTGGGTGGAACGTTTGTCAATTACTGTACAAACAGGAGAAAGTACTGGGGCAGCAGAAAAATATGATCCAATTTGGCAAGGCCTGAAGTAGATGAGGGGGTCCTTAGAAGCCAGGCAGGTCCCTTATTGCAGGGTAGTGGGTGGAATGTTTGTCAATTACTGTATAAACAGGAAAAAGTACTGGGGCAGCAGAAAGAGATGATCCAATTTGGCAAGGCCTGAAGTAGATGAGGGGGTCTTTAGAAGCTAGGCCGGTCCCTTATTGCAAAGTAGTGGGTGAAACGTTTGTCAATTACTGTAGTGGGTGAAACGTTTGTCAATTACTGTACAAACAGGAGAAAGTACTGGGGCAGCAGAAAAAGATGATCCAATTTGACAAGGCCTGAAGTAGATGAGGGGGTTCTTAGAAGTCAGGCAGGTCCCTTATTGCAGGGTAGTGGGTGGAAAGTTTGTCAATTACTGTACAAACAGGAGAAAGTACTGGGGCAGCAGAAAAAGATGATCCAATTTGGCAATGCCTGAAGTAGATGAGGGGGTCCTTAGAAGCCAGGGAGGTCCCTTATTGCAGAGTAGTGGGTGAAACATTTGATAATTACTGTACAAACAGGAGAAAGCACTGGGGCAGCAGAAAAAGATGATCCAATTTGGCAAGGCCTGAAGTAGATGAGGGGGTCCTTAGAAGCCAGGCAGGTCCCTTATTGCAGGGTAGTGGGTGGAACGTTTGTCAATTACTGTACAAACAGGAGAAAGTACTGGGGCAGCAGAAAAAGATGATCCAATTTGGCAAGGCCTGAAGTAGATGAGGGGGGGTCCTTAGAAGCCAGGCAGGTCCCTTATTGCAGGGTAGTGGGTGGAATGTTTGTCAATTACTGTACAAACAGGAGAAAGTACTGGGGCAACAGAAAATGATGATCCAATTTGGCAAGGCCTGAAGTAAATGAGGGGGTCCTTAGAAGCCAGGCAGGTCCCTTATTGCAGGGTAGTGGGTGGAACGTTTGTCAATTACTGTACAAACAGGAGAAAGTACTGGGGAAGCAGAAAAAGATGATCCAATTTGGCAAGGCCTGAAGTAGATGAGGGCGTTTTTAGAAGCCAGGCAGGTCCCTTCTGCAGGGTAGTGGGTGGAACGTTTGTCAATTACTGTACAAACAGAAGAAAGTACTGGGGCAACAGAAAAAGATGATCGAATCTGGCAAGGCCTGAAGTAGATGAGAAGGTCCTTAGAAGCCAGGCAGGTCCCTTATTGCAGGTTAGTGGGTGGAATGAGTTATGAATGTTATTCTGGGTTCAGGAGCACGCAGCAGCCAGGATAAAGAACAGGTATGGATTGGTTGAGGCTTATATTTAGTAGAATGTTCTTTACTACTTAAATATGGATCTGAAGAAGGTTTTATACCAAAAGTGCTTATCGTTTCAATTTTACAACTTTTTTAATGTCGGTTTTAATGTTTATTGTTAAATAAATACTTTCTGTGGTTAGCAGCTGTCTATGTTTTTCAGTGTACTTTGTTTCTGGAGAGTTGCCATAAGTGATCCAAATTTGCTTTACATAACAGTCTTTAGTACATTTATTCTTGAGGGGTTCTAAATATAATGACTCTACAGGAGCAAGAGTGAGTGTTGTAAATCAGATTGTTTTGTAAAAACTTAAGACATCAGTAGGTAGCAATAAGGTAGCTTTTAAATATTTTCAAAATACAGTAGAGTTTCTATGCATAAGGATGTTTGTGTTGGGGTAAATGTTACAGCCAGGTGATCTGATTTAATAGGTGACAAAGTACACATGGGATGCTAAAGCAGATAGAGCAGTTGATAAGGACAATATCAGGGGGTTCTACTCCCACACCATATAGGTGGATTGCTGATATTATGGTGCACTTTAAGGGGGATGTGGTGCTGCACTCCTGAGTGTGTCCTCCAAATGAGTATGGCTGAGTGGTTAAGGTGTTGAACTTAAGATCCAATGAGAACAATGCGCACTAGAGTATACCTATCAAATGTCCAGATTTTCACAGATTGTCCAGATTTTTGCTTCATATATTCAGTCTGTTCTTCATAAAATTTGTAGTTTTCTGACAAATCACTGAAGATTGAAATCACTAAATAATGACACATTGAGTTTCAAACTTTATATCCTTCAGTAAATGTATGCTATCACAAAGCCTGTTATTCTAACAACTTTCTAAGTTTATAATAGCAATATTTAAAACATGTCCCTATTTTTGGGCCTGCTCCACATTATTTTAGGCTTTGTCCAGATTTCTTGTGCTAAGAGGTTGACAGGTATGCCAGGCATATTTGTTGATTCTTGTATATTTTAGCTAGTTGAGTTAAGTGTAATTAAAATCTGCCATAATAAGAATAACTAGCTTAACATGAAACCTATCAAAACTCAGTATATGCAGTTTACTTAACTAGTGTACTCTGAAGGGGACATGGAAGAGCAGCTGTAGATAGCAACAAGCTGGTAGGCTGTTTTGTAATGTAACACTAGGACCCCCTGTAAGTTCTACGCTGGTACCATGCACATTTGACATAAAACAATATGGTTCCCAATAAATATGAAGGTACCCCAACAGCTCCAAATGGGCCCAAATGTATTATAAACAAAATATCCAGGTAAAGATGGAGTGCTGTCATTTTTTTTAATCCAATCCTTAGTAATTACACAAATATGAATGATTTTGAGTGTGAGCTTTCTCATAGGATTCATAGGAGTTTGAAGACTATTTTGGTGTATTGACCATGTATTCCTTGCAAATATGCTGCCTCAGGGTTTACCTCTTTTTTTAAGGATAGAGAGGCCAGCTTATCCCAGAAAAAAATTGTGGTTATCAGTTTAGTTGTTCTGGTTTAGTTTAAAGAAAGATAACAAATTACATTGCTTAGCCTGAAGAGGATGTTTATTCCATAGACAGGGGAGGCAATGGGTGATGAGTCTTCCATCACATTCAGTTTATCTCTAGGTTTAGGTCTCTGGTTCTAGTAGTAACCAAGCTGTTTGAATTATTGGAGATCAAGGACCACTGGATCTCCAATGATGCACAAATCACTCCTCAGGAGTCTATAAGACATAGAATACAGGGATAGTTCTTCCAGCATTTCCTGGTAACTAAGGTCCTTGAGACCATGGATCGGTTTTGTTAGGAACATTTGGAGCTTTTTGAGTTTGTTGATAGGTGACTGAGATACATACTAAAGGGAGAGTTATACTGTATGTAATTGGTGTGACCAGTGCTGAATTGTCACATCTGTGAATCTAGGTAAAATACCATTGTTTTTTTGTTGTGCTGAGTAAAAGGATTTAATGACTACAGTTGCCACGTGATGATCAAAAGAGAGGAAACTATCAGATAGTCCTGAAGCATAAATATTTTGCTGTTTAAGTTCCCAATATTAAGTACAATAATCCTAATATTATCTGAACTAGAATTTTCTAAGCTGTTATGATTTTGAGATGAACTTTACAAATGGAGTAAGCAGAAGCTGCAGTCAGTATGCAAAAGTATGTGCCAAGGGGTACAGGCAGTCTTTTGCAAATCAGGAAGGTCTGATGCCAGTCTGGAACCAACCAGATACACACTGAATCCTCCTAGAATGATACCAGCTATTAGGCTAGTCATTGCAGCCAGTTATTTTATCTGTGATCTTTGGCATCATTCCTGATAAAGGACAAATACTGTTCAACACTGGTGGTTTACCTTCCTTGGAGACATAAATGGTGGAAATGTTGTGTCTCATTGCATCTCTCTTAAAGTACAGGACTCAAGGAAACTCCCCCAATATGGGAGGGAGGTCATACTCTAAATATTCAGGGTGGTGAAATGTCCCAAGGGTCCCTGCAGTATTCTTTTTTTTTTTTGAATACCTTTATTGAATAATCACTTAAGACATAGGCAAACATATATTTATACAGGAAAACAAACCATGTTAACATGTTCATATTTATACAATTGCAATCAATCTAACACTACATAAATTGATCATTACTGCCATCCTTAAACCTCACTCCATCTCCAAAACATTATTCTGCACAGACTTTTTCTATGTAATTTGCTCCTGTCCTTTTCTAAAGACCCCACTTCCAGTTCTTTTATCTCTGTTACAATATTTACTACTTCACTACTTCAAATACAGCCAGTTTAGACTTTTATTTCAATTTTCTATCAATTGCTATTTTAGCAGCCACAGGAATTAAGCTTAATAAGGCCTTACTATGTCCAAGTAATTCAGATCCTGTATCCCAACTTAAAAAATCATTTCATTAGTTACACTGATTTGCTTAACCAAAATTTTGACAGAGCACTCTGTAGGGAATTTTTAAAGTCTGTCAACTCATTACACTCCCAAAACATATATTCCCAGTTACCTCTTTCCTCACCATCACATCTCCAACATTTGCCATCTACCTGAGGAAAACTTCTTTGGAGACTACTTGGGATATAAAAATACCTATGCAAAAGCTTCCAAATAAAAATTCTGAATCTTCTAGACTTTGTTGCATATTTGGGAGACATGCCTATTTCTTTCCATTGTTTTCTTCTGAAGTGCTTATCCAATCTTTCTTTCCAGTCTTTTCTAACCCCCTTATTGATTACTATAGTCACTGTGCAATATTTTATATGTTCTAATAATTATCCATTTTTAACAGCAGGTTCTGTTCTAGATTCAGCTAAAAAACTGTACCACAGCAGGCATTTGACTTAGGATTCCACTATCCCTTTCTCTTTGCCTATACTCAGATATCAATCCCTGGTAGGTGAGGCAATCTCTAGCTTGCAGTCAAAATGTCTTCTTGGCCTATCCCTGCTCTGTTATCTTTCTCTCAAAATTTGTTTGCTTCTGATAGTGTAGTTCTTTTGTCTATTTTCTCCAGTAAATTCCAGACCCTTCTTGCCTATTCTTTGTACTCCTAACTGCAGTCATCCCTATCAGCAAAATCTCCTTTCTCCATTCTCATGTTGGCTTAGTTCTTAGAATACCTTCTGCTACTTTATAAATATAATATTCTGTATGGCTATTGTTATTCTCTTTAAGGATATGCATCCAATATCCCACCGTCTCCTTATTTCTTGACCCCCCCGACTTTATTATCTTCCCTTTCTACTTGGAATTATAGCTTTCTGCTTGTGTTACGTTGATGAGCCCTAACTGTATAGCTGTAAAATATCTCTTCAAATCAGGTAATCCTAAACTACCTTGTTCTTTTGGAAGGATCAGCTTATCCCATGTGACCCTTGCCTTTTCCCCAGCCTGAAAAAATCATTCAGCTGTTTATACTGTCAACAAGTTCTCTTCAGGTCAAGCATATTTACCAGTATGTAAAACTAAACTGACTAAAACATTTTTACTCTTTGTATTTTGCTATCCATATCCATAAACAGTAGTTTCCAGTTTCTCTGTTTTTATATTATCTTGTGTTTAGTTTCTTTCCACATATCCTTAGCCATAACAGAATCCTTTTTAACCCATACTCCTAAATACTTTATCATGTTCCAATAAATATGGGTATTGGTGAACCAATTCATGTGTGAGTACATAGTTTACAGCTATGGACTTTGGTTTGTCTTCATAAATTTTACATCCCAAAATGACTTGAAACTGTCTCAGAATGTTCCACATTGCTGAGATGTCCTTTTGTGGTTTTATCAGGTACAAAATAATATCATCTGCAAAGTCAACTTTTCTTGAATACCAATTATATCCTTTAATTTCTGAGTCCCTTATTTTCTTTGCCAAATGACTCTAAACATATAGTGCAAACAACAAACGGGAAGAAGACACCCCCTGCCTGGCCTTTGTTTTCAGATACAACTTATCAGAGAGGAACCTTTCCACTTTAATTTTTGCCTCCGGTTCCACACATTCCCTCCTAATTAACTTCATTATTGTATCAGGGAATGCAAATGCTTATACTGCCCTACTCATAAAATCCCAGCTTACTCTGTCAAATGTTTTCTCTCCATCAAGACCCACCAACAACAGAGGCATTTTCTTAAATTCTGCTTCCAAATGGATCATCATTGTCCTATTAATGTTGTCAAATTTTTGTCTCCCCACCACAAAACCACATTCATCCACATTCATCAATTCTGGCAACACATTTGCCATTTGTTTATGTACTATAGACATAAACACTTTATAATCATGATATAAAATTGAAATGGACCTATTTGGTGTTGGGTCTGATGGGTCTTTACTGTCTTGAGGTACTACAGCCACCACAGTTTTCTTTCAGGATATTGGTGCTCCCCCTTCTTTTAAAAAAAACCTTCCAGATCTTTATCACTTTCTTCCCTCCTAGCTTCCAAATGTCCATAGAATTGCCATCTATTCCTGGAGACTTTCTTGTAGATTGATTGTATATCACCATTTTATCTCATCTCCTCTTATCGTAACTGTTAATTGTTGAGCATCATCTACCTCTAACTTTGTCATAGCTGTCTTCCTTAAGTAATATTCCCAGCTAAAACTGATTATTTCTCCCAATTTTTTTCTTAAGCGCTACAATAGCAATTTTTGGTAGAATATAACTATATACCAGCATAATCCTCCTCCCTTGCCAGTAGTCCCTTACTATCTCAAATCTACTACTATCCCCCTTTTTTTTCCTCTTCTATCATTATTGGATCTCCTCTAGCAATTAGTACAAGTACTCCTTTCTTTTTCTTTTGTCCCTGATACTTTTCTAAAAATCCCTCCTGAAATCCTCTCTTTACCAAAGTCAATGCTATTTGCACTTTGTATTTCTTAACATAATTCAATATTCATTCCTGTTTGTCTTTACCTGTGAGACCATTCACATTCCAAAGCAATAGGTTTAGCACAGCCATTATAAGAAGTTATTCTTCCCACCCATTTATATGTGACAGATTTTTTTTAAATGCCTGCTTCCAGCTTTTATGTTGCATGCACCTACTAATGTTTCACAGGTTGATCTTTTATACAGTCGTTTTTGTTATCTCCTTTTGAACCTATGTCACATTTTACAAGACTTTTTATTTTAATGAAAACCCGCAAACAAAAAAAACAAGATCTCACACAGAACCTATTAACTTAAAATAAACACATAAAGCTATGCACATCTTCAGACAATGAAGTTTAACTCTCCTGATAGGAACAGTTGTCCCAAACAGACAGCTGCACACCTAGGCAAGACCTAAATTAAAATTAAGGTTATCCATGCTAAGATTAATGGTACAGCCTGTGCTTCTGCTTACACTGAGTTCTGTAAGTTCTTTTCTTCTCTGTGTTTCCCTCCCAAATGTGAAAAATAACTTATATGTTTTCAGAAAACATTAACTTTTAGCCTTGAGAAAAACTGCACTGGTTATTTTTAAATAAAACTAAATTATACACTGTTCAATAAATGCATCAATGTATTTAGCTACCAGAAAAGCTGCCATCTCCTATTCACTTCCAATGTTTTCTAACTTAATTTTTGCTGATCTGCTTGCCCTTGTACCTTTGAATTTTATGTTTCTCTCAGTAAACAATGTCCAGACCTCTTGATTTATTGCCTTCACTTTTAATCAGTTTGTTTCCATGGAAACATATGAACAAAATGTAGAGCTGCCCTCAGCTCCAGAGGCTTTTATAGTATTCTTGATCCCAGAACCAGAAATAACTGACTTTAATACTGTATCTATTGAGTATGATATTGGTTGGTCTGACAACAGAAATGCTTATAGCAAGGACTTAATGATCCAAACATGTGTACGTGACTTTAGTGTCTCAGGTTTGTAGTTGGTGATTTCAACTATCTCAGCTACACTAGCATCTATACCTGCACCTTCAAATATATATACAGAAGGTTTTCTAGGTGGGTGCCTGGGAAGCTTATGCAGGGATTTTGTCACCACTTCAGCATAAGCAGGTTATACTGATATATTGCAGTTTACTGGCTGACTGTGTTTGCAGTAGAGAAATGTTCATCTAATCTGAGTAGGCAATTGCATCTGTCACAGACTGAGTAAGAAATACCTAGGAGTAAGGAGTTGCCAGTAAACATGAGGCAATTTCTATACTGTCTCAATATACCTAGTTCTAACAGGCTACAGACATGAGAAGTAACAGCAACTTGTGACTCCATGATCAGCACAAAGTTGCTTGTATTATATTATGATTGTGCTGTGGGGATAAATTAAAGTGTTACTTCCTCTTGGGCTATGATGTTACATCTCTAATGTTCATTTATCTCTTCTTGTTACCTGTTTCATCCCCCTGATTGTAACGACACTTCATCTCTACTCTTTTGGCTTCCAGGTAAACCTGCTGTTATTCAGCATATAGCGGCCACTCAGACCTGCTCAGTAGGCTAGCAACATCATAGCGATGGAGAGGAGAATAAAGCAAAGTACTCTTACAAACTTCCCTTGTTTAGCTACAGCCTTGTTTTTTTTTTTCAGCAGAAGTTGATCTACCCTTTTAATGCATTGTTTGAAGTGTATCTACACTCTGGGTGTGTCATTAAAGCAATGAAAGTTCTCTTAAAATAACAATATCTTTACTGCTAACCAAATATGAACAGTTCATCTAAATCAAAAGCACCCTGGAACAACTGCAAACATAAAAATACACAATAATGTATTTGCCATATTTGAAAAAAAAAAAAACATATATATAAGGACCATATTTTGCCATCTCTTTAATATTAAAAAGTAATTTCATATACCATGCACATAACATACAAATAATCACTGCAAAAATAATAATTCCCCAAAACATCAGCTCCTAGAAATGAAATCTATTCATATTTGTATGCAGAAATGTCAAAATAAAGAATAAACATAAAACAAAAAAGACTGATTGCAACCAGCCAATTGGAAAACTGCATTTTTGACAAAACAGGCTTGATTATGTCTCAACTAACAAAAAAGATAACTAAATTAAAAAACTAGCAAGTCTTAATATAATCCCATATACTACTAAAATACATAAAAATGAAGTGAGTCTACAAAAAACATACCTCAGAAACAGAATACAAAGACACCCATGACACACTGCCTTCATGAAAACCTTTTCAAACTATTGAAAACCCCTTTTTAATATAACCCTACATAATTGATGCAGGCTACTGAAAGCAATGAGATACATTTAACATAAAAATTAGATAAATGGATTTTGTGAGAGTCTGGTTTGTATGTTGTATAAATAGTTAGCACTGTAATATTAAGGAACTTGGTTTACTTCTCATGTCTTTGCCTCTGATTACAATGAGCACTAAACTCATTCACCAACTTTACTAAATGTAAACATACATGGATGTCTATACAGACACCCACTCATGCAAGAATACATATATATATATATATATATATGCTCAAAAATATATTAATATTAAAATCAAGCATTACAGAATCAAAACATGTATAATTATTAATCTTAGATACTAATATTGGCAAAAAATGTTGGTATATGGCTGTATGATCTTGAAAAATGTGTATAAATTAAAGATTTGAACTGCTGTCCAGTAAATTCGTAGAGGCTAAAACTAGTCAGTTCTGAATGCAGACTCGTGTTCGGTGACAGCAAGGTTTAAGATCTCAAAGCAAAATTAAAATATGTCTGTGGCCTGACTATGCATGTCTTTCCAAGAACTTATTTTAACAATATGCATGTCTTGCTTTATGTGAGTATTTAATAGTTGATGTATTCACTTAAAATCTGAGTAGAGTACAACATTCCATTCTTATTTCAGCTATTTCCAAATTATTCAAACCATTTAATAATTTATTTATTTATTTTATTTTATTTTACATTTGTTGACCGGGCTAGTCCAACTGGATACATGTCCATTTTCAGTGGAGGCCCGGGGAGAAAAGCTCCAAGGTCAATAGTTATATTTACAAGACAAAAACATTGGTGTTGATACACAAGATAATCTACTGGTTACTACATATACAATTATAAACAATAACAAGTGAGTACAATAAATACACTGATGCTTACAGATCAAATAAGAGAAAAACAAGAATTATTAATTGATTTCATGAGGTACGGATTTGAACAGCCAGACAAGGAGGGGTAGAATAGAGTGATCTTTGGTTTTTGGATTAGGCAGAGGCTGTAGGAGCCTGGTATTAATCCTTCAAAAATTCATATTCTGTACAAAAGGGGCACTAGTGGAACCTACAATAAAATATAGATACATGAATGAAAGTAAGAGGACCTTAACAGGGACATCAAAGCAGCTTTGCATACTTAGTTATATGTAAAGGACATGTGCACATTATGTATATCCTTGTTGTCCAAATGGGCTGCGTCCCATGTCCTATCTAATGTGAAGGCCTGAGGAAAAGAGTACCAAGAAAGTTTTGCATTTTCTTACTTTCAAACATAGCAGTAACATTCAAGCATAAAGTATAATGAAAGAATTCAAAATATAGTAAATTCAAAATAAAGTTAAAAGAATAAATGTACATGCACTTCTACAACTACCAAGATTAGGAAAGATTAGAAAAGATTGTGGATTTCCAAGGATGTTTCTTCAAACCAAAATATGTTTGCATTATGTCTGTATCTTGTAAACATAAAAATGAATACAGGACTTTAGGAAAAAATCATAAGCAAATCCTGTTTCAAGCTGTACATGTGCTATTATGGTTCATATTAGATGGGAAGACCAACATGTAAGTCAACTTTATGATTTTGTTATTAACATATTTAGCTATATTAATAAATACTTGAATGGCTTAGTCACTTGTATAAACTTTTAATCAGTTATTGAATAGACAAATCAAACATAATAATAATAATAATAAAGAAAGCATCAGTAGTAGCTGTACTAGTAAGGAGAACAGGAACCCCTTCAATCCCAAACTGGAAGCATATCAAGTGAGGGCATCCAGTGCTAACTCAAGTTCCAGTCCAGACTGAAAATAAACATTTAAAATAAGCATCTTTCAAAAGTCATATAGTGCAGCAGATAGAATAAAGTTTGAGTTAATACATTTGTCCACAGAAGCTTCATTGAAGTTTCCTTCAAAAGCTGACCTTACTGTGTTACTACATAAGGATACAAGTCACCAAACACCGGGATGTGTGACACTTGAGTGTTTTGTTCTAAAATAGCCAACAAAATGTGCCACCAGCAGAGCTAAAAACAAAATTCTTTGTCCTAGAATTGTTTCTTCACTAATTCCAGTAGACGTTTCAGTGAGCTCATGAGTAGCTCCCTTCCGTGCACTGTGGTCTTCTTGAATGACACATGGACAACATCTCCCAGTCCCTGGACTCATAAAACCTGCAGATTTTGCAGTGGTCCCTTCTCTGAAAATCTTGCTTCTTCTGTCTCAGTTTTTCCATTTTGTGAAGCTTAACTCACTCGCACCTGTAGTACTTTCATGTATACTTTGTTTTAATGCCCATAGCTCCTTATGGGTTTGTGACATTTTTGTGGTATAGAGTCCTTGCAAAAATCACTTGGCTTTTAATAAAATTGAGAGATAGATAGTGCTTTTTATACTATTAATTATCCAAATAGGCATACTCATAATTTTTCATATTTCTTTTGCAATTATGTAAAAACGCAATTCCCCTGAACAAAAATGGTATTGACCCTTAAGGGGTCATTTGCATATATGCCACAGGCCTCTATTACAGGAGGTTTAATGTATCACACAGTGAAAACTCTAGCTTGGTTGGGTTTTTCTTATAGTTTTTACTAACTGGTTTGCTTTGTGACCTTTTTACTCTTTAGTTTGAATGCTAGTTGGGATATTTTGCAGACACCTTAATGGTTATGGACGTCAGCTGGGTCATTGACCTGTGTTTCTTGACTATAGCCAAACATCTCACCAATGCTTTACTGATGACGTTACAAGAAGGCAGAATCATGCATGTATATAGTTAGTGCGGTTTGGCTTTATTGGTTTGAATGTATCTACAAAGACTTAAAAAGAGAAAGCAAAAAGTGATGGGCATTCATAAGCCATACTGCTAAAACACTTGATGTCCTTAAGGTATCATTTCCATATATTCCATTGGCCTCTATTACAAAAGGCTTAAGGTATCACACAGTTAAAACTCTAGCTTGGCTAGGTTTTTCTTGTAGTTTTTAGTAATTGGCTTGTCTGTGTGACTTTTTTACTCTTTGGTTTGGATGTTAGTTGAGATATTTTACAGATACCTTAATGATTATGGACATCAGCTAGGTTATAAACCATGTGTTTCTAAAGTATAGCCAAACATTCCACTTATGCTCTCCTGATGAGGCCAAAAGAAGGCCGAAACTTGCATGCCTAGAGTTAGTGGGGTTGGCTTTATTGGACTGAATGTATCCACAAAGACTTAAAAAGAAAAAGTGCAAAGTCATGGGCATTCATAAGCCATACTGCTAAAACACTTGATGGTCTTAAGGGGTTATTTGCATAAATCCCATGGGCCTCTATTACAGGAGGTTTAAGGTTTCACATAGTGAAAACTGTAGCTTGGCTGGGTTTTTCTTGTAGTTTTTGTTAACTGTTGTGTCTGTGTGACCTTTCTTCTCTTTGTTTTGTGTTGTAAGAGGATAGTTATGGATATAAGTGCAGATATTAAGTTCATTCACAAGGTAACTGGGCTTTCTCATCATGCTGGCAATCCAGGAGGATCTCAGAATACAGCCATTTCTCTTCCATGTTGAGAGGTGCTTCAGGCACATTTAGAAAATGTTCCCTGGACATATTTTGTGGGAAGTAAATCAAGCACACTATTTGTCTTTGGCTTACTATTACCATAATCACCAGACAGAACAAGCAATCTGAAAAAATCATTAAATGAAATAATGTATATTCATCAGGAAAACTCCTTCATAAAGAGAGGATTTCAACCACATCAAAATATTAAAAGCTAAGTCTGCTTGGCCATTACACCTGCATCGCAAAAAACATACTCCACTATTATATAAAGGCAGGACTAGCAAGGATCATTGCAAGGAAACTCAGGCATCTGCATATTCTGATCCTCTTCCTTATACCTGAAAAACAAACTTCCAAGGATTTATCAGATGTATGAGGTTGCCTTAGAAGTAAATCTATATTCAGATACTAGAAGAAAGTTCCTCTTGAAGACTCAACTAGTGTGTGTGTGTGTGTGTGTGTGTGTGTGTGTGTGTGTGTGTGTGTGTGTGTGTTTGTGTGTGTCTGTGCATGGACATGAGTGTATTAGGTGCACCTGCTTTGGATATAGTCTAGTTTATTCTTCTCCTCAAGGTTCTTTACAGCATGCTTAATTTTGATATTGGACAATTGTCTTTTAACTGTTACCACTAACACTTACAGAGATAAAAATATGAGTGAGCCCTCCTCCAGGAAAATAAATATACTGATGAGCTATACTGAACAGGACGTGTTTCCTGATTCTGGTACTGACCGAAGCTACATGTTGTGAATTAGAGACATATAACTTTCCAAGAAACTGTTTTTTGTTCTGTTCAGTTTAATATTTTGTGCTGTCTGAGCCATATATATATATATATATACATATATATATATATATATATATATATATATATATATATATACATATATATATATATATATATATATATATATATATACATATATACATATAAATTCATGTGTTTCTTCTTTCTCATCTAAGTCTGTTGTAGAAAACCGTCTTTTCTGTGTCATTGCTAAAGCAAGGCTACAGATGGATACACTAAAATGTTTTCACTTACGGCCAAAGGTCTGAGTCAAAACATGACTCACATTTAAGAGCCCACTGTTTTATATGTTTATTAGCTATTTGTTAACCAAGTTGTTACAATGGATCAAAGACCCTTTCCAGGTATGGCCTAGGCCAGATGGCATCAACTACAGTAATTATAATTCTTACATAACAGGACGTCAGTGTGCATAAAAAAGTAGCAAAAATAGAAACAAATGAAGTATCACATAAGACACACAAGAAATAACGTGTCTAGAACATAACACATATTCTAGTATCGTGGGATGTTAAATGTCTAAGCAGCAATGATATTCAGTACTTTCCAAACAATAAACACATCTAATGTTTGTATTAACCAAGTCATACATCATTAAAACTGTTTAAAATTACAGGAGGTAGTGCTTACAGTTGAGAGGCTTCATTGTTGTTAATACTCAAGCCAGCTTACTGAAGCAATCACTTGTGTTTACTTCTGAAATGTGCCTTTTAAGCAAGTTACAGAACTGTTGTTAATGTTGGTATTTCTAATGAGCTCAAGGAGAAAATTCTAGGCTACAGGATTAACTTTGATGAATGATTTTGTAGCACAGATGATGATAAATGGATATCTGTGCAGTGTTAGCTACTGGGTTCCTAAGTGAGTACTTTTTATTCAGAGATGATTTTTCAAAGACAGGCAGTAGATTTTACTAACAGACTGAAACTACAACCAGGCCATGACATTTGGTTGGATTAAGAGAGAACATTTTAACTTTATTGCTGTAATATATATATATATATATATATATATATATATATATATATATATATATATATATATATATACATATATATATATTTTTTTTTTATTACATTTCTTAACCGGGTTATGTCTGACTGGGCCAGAAGCTCCATTTTCAGTGTAGGCTCAGGGAGAAAAGCTCCACAAGCATTAACAAAGCATACATTAATTATAATTAATAAATAAATACAGAAGACAGTATTGAATACAAACAATAGTACACATCTAAACAGTGTCTGTAAATTTAACCAGAAATATTAATTACAAAGAATATTGCTAAGTTAGAAATACTAAATTACAAGTGTGCACAAAATAAAAATAAAAGCAGAGACAGTATATATATATATATATATATATATATATATATATATATATATATATGTATATATATATATATATATATATATATATATATATATATATAAAACAGTGATGAAAAACATGGAGTTATTAGCTATACACAGAATGTCTGAAATAAAAATAAAAATAAAATAAAAATAAAAATAAAAAATTCTGTCATACAAAATAAAAACAGAGTGCAACTTGATATTTGTCAGCAGATTTAGAGTATCATTGGAGGTAAGTAGGCTAAGGTATTCGACGTAGTAGAATTAGCCTGATGAATGACAAGAGCAAAACCAGTGTTTGGCTAGATAAGCTTTTAGGAGTAGTTTGAACTCATGGTGATGAGGATTTTGTGAGATGGGCTGTGGAAGAGAGTTCCACAATTTGGCTATTTTGTGGGAGTAAAGGGAGTCTCCATGGTAGTTGTAGAATTGAGATACCTTTAGCATTAGTTTTTTGGAGGATCTGATGGACCAGGTAATGACATTAGGTTGGACAAGGTTAGACAGGGCAGGGCAGTTACTGGGTTGGTATATTATTTTATCGGCCATGGTCATTTGGTTGTGTGATAAAAGATTAGGGAGTTCTAACCAGTTGAGCTGGGAGAGGGCAGTGCAGTGGTGAGTCTTGAAAGGCAGATTAGTAGCAAACTTGGCAGTTTTGTTGTAGCAGGATTCAAGGTTATTGAGCTCAGACATACGAAGGCACTCTGAGTGAGGTATGGTTTAGCCCTATAGGGGGAGCAAAGTTTGGTGTGAACTTTCTTGATGGTAATAGAGATATGCTTGTCAAATGTTAGGAACTCATCTATTATGACACCTGGCAGTTTAGCCTGACTAGTGGGCTGTATTATGGTTCCATTAGAGAACAGGATTGTGAGAGGGAATTGTCCATGTTTGGATAATTTGTTTCTGAAGGCAGTAATCTTAGTTTTGTTTGGGTTAAGTATGAGTTGATGTGCAGAGAAGTATCTTTTTATGTCCTGAAATTAAGTTTGCATTTTAATTCTTGTGGTGAGGGAGCTGAGCATATAGGTGTCGAGTCATCTGTGTACTGGACAATATGAGCCAGTTGAGTTGCTGAGCTGAGATTGTTAGTAAATATGGTAAAGAGGAGGGGGCCAAGAATGGAGCTTTGGGGTACACCAACTGAGATGGGGAGTAGGGGGGAGAAACTGTTAGTCCATTTAGTTGCTTGCTGATAGTTGGAAAAGTAACTGTGGAACCAGGTTAGAAATGCAGTAGTAAAGCCATAAGATGAGAGTTTGCTATAAGTAGTTGGTGATATACAGTGTCAGCGTCTTTAGACATATTGAGAAAGATAGAAGAGACATAGTGACCTTCATTTATGAGATTGTGAATGGTACTGATGAAAGATATTAGAGCTGTGCTAGTACAATGTTTAGGACAAAAGCCATGCTGAGAGCTAGACAGTAGGTTGAAACTAAGCAGGTGGTGTAGGAGTTGTTTGTGGATGCATTTTTCTAATATCTTCACAAGGGGGAGAGGATGGCTATAGGACAGTAACTGATTAGCTCTCTGGAGGGTCCACCTTTGTGTAGGGGAATGATGTGTGATACTTTCCAGAGAGAAGGAATGTACTGTTCTGTAACTGAACAATTAATCAAGATAGAAATGGGGTAAGTGATAGAAGGAGCTGAAATCTTTAGAAATTCATTAGGAAGTTGGTCAGCTGCAAGACAACAGGGCTTAAGCTTGGTGAGGAGTTTTTTTACGTAGTTGGTTTGAATGGTATTAAAAGTGAGGGGTTGGGGTAACCTGAGATAGGAGTAGGAATGGCAAGTGGGTTGGTGCTCTGGGTACCTAATAGGGTGGTTATGGAATTAATAAAGTGGGAGTGGAACTGGATAGCTAAAGTGTCGGTGTTGTTCAGAGAGACAGGGGCCGGGGTAGAAGTATGGGCAGGGTTAAGGAGATAGTTATTGCTTTTCCAGAATGTTTGAGGGTTGTTCATGTATTTTTGTTGACTGGCTAGGAAGTAGGTTTGTTTGTTCTTTTTAATTTGTGTTTTAGCTAAGTTAGGAATCTGTTTATATGCTAAGAGGCTGGCTGAATCTGTGGTAGTGAAGTATGCTGTCCATGCCTTATCTCTATGTTTAAGTAGCAGTTTCGTGTCATTTCATAGCCATGGAAGTTGTTTGGCTCTTAAGTGAACCTTCCTAGTGAGAGCAAGGCTATTAAGTATGTTAAGGAAGGTGTTGTTGAAATATTGGACAGCCAGGTCAAGATGGAGGTGATTAAGTGTTGACCAGTCACACTGTTGAAGTAATAGGTTAAAGACAGAGGGGGAGAAATGTTTAGTGCTATGTATGTATTTGTAGAAAATGTTATTTTGTGTGTATCCGTTTTCTGTAAAGAAAGGTTGGGGAATGGTCACTAAGGGAATCTGGCAGGCATCCTACTAGGTAGTGTAGGTTAGGCCTGTTAGTCAGAATCCAATCTAGGGTTGATTGCTTACTGGAATGTTTGTCCGTGTGAGTTGGGCAGGTTATGGTTTGAGTGAAATTGAAGAGTATATGTATATATATATATATATATATATATATATGTGTGTGTGTGTGTGTTTACTATGGATTTGGCGAAGTGCCTGTGCTCGACCAACATAGGGTCAAAATGCACAGCGAATGAGTAGTGTAGGTCGATTATCTGCATTTGGCATTGTGAGCGGAGATCACAGTTCAATGAGGAAGAAGGAATTAACCCATTTCCTCACTGTAATGTGATCTCAGAGTTGGCATATATAATTTGCAGGGGGGTTGGAGGGAATAGGGGGGCTTGCCCCCCTGCAAAATAGTAAAATACATGTGCCGCTGACTGTGGAATGTCACTGTATGTTAACCAGCATAGATAGGATGGGTGACTGACCTCACCTTTTGCTATGTTGAATAAATCGAACTACTGGTGTTGATGTATTCAATTTTGACTTGGATGCCTTTTCATCAGTACAGATTCAGCATTTAGGTTGATATTGTGACCGGTCGAGGGATGGAGTTTCGTTTATTCAATAGTAAACCTAATATATCTATATCTATATTATGTATATATATATATATATATATATATATATATATATATATACATATACATATATATATATATATATATATATATATATATATATCTTAACCTTATCAATGCTAGTGAAAGAGATTTCTGCGCTAAAGACCCAAACTAGGCATTTAAAACACATACTGCATAATTTAAGGAATTTTGTGATGTCCTATTTTTTGTTCTTTTTTGAGATTTCCTGTGTGGGTCAAATATTTCTAAAGACACTATCACCACTTTTAGGTTCATTTGGATTCTCTGAAGACATATGCTTTCTTTGTCCAACATTTTTTAAAAGCACAGTTCAAAGGGGCTATGGTATGAGAACAATTTGGAAGTGTTTCCATGGCTGACATCTGCCAAAAGCCTATGGAGGTGTGTTTTTATAAGTATTAAATAGAGGATGTATTAGTGCATTCAGACAGCAGTTGCAGGACCTACTAGATAAAGCAGAACAACATGAATTGGTGTTGATAATGGGTGACTTGAATGTACATATCGGGACAAACAGAACAGGTTATGTGGACTGCCTGGGTCCACATGGAAGGGGCAACAGGAATAAAGAAGGAGAAGCCATTCTAGACTTCTGTCTGGCAAATGGCTTGATAGTAGCCAGCACATGGTTCAGAAAGGAAGACAGTCACAAGATCACACACAAGCGTAGCCAACTCAGGTAGACTTTCTCCTAGTAAGGAAAAAACACTGGGGTAAGAATCCATGATTGCAAAGTCATCCCCAGTGAAACAGTTGACCCACAGCATAAACCACTAGTTGCCACAATCAGCTGCAAGCAGTGGTCAGACAAGGCTGTAAGGTCAATAGAGACCAGGCTGAAGACCTGGAAGTTGAGTGGAGAGAAAGCGAAACAGTTCAAGGAATTACTTAGGGCTTTAGCACCCCAAGAAGATGAAGAAATAGGTGGAGTTCAACAAGAATGGCAGTGCCTAAAAACAGCATGTGTTAGGATTACAGAAAAGATATGTGGTCCAGCCAGGTATGGAAGTAAGGTACATAAGTAAAGCTGGTGGCAGAAAGCAGATGTCCACTAAGTCATCAAAAGAAAGAAGCAGTGCAGGAAGAAGTGGGAGATCGAAAAGACTGACCAGGCTAGGAAGGACTATTGGCTGGCTATCAAAGAAGCTAAGAAAGAAGTTGCAAAAGGAAAGAATATGGCATCAGGAGCACTCTACCAACTTCTGGAAAGTGACTCAGAAAGTGGCACAAAGAAACTATATCAGGTTGCAAGGCAAAGACAGAAAGATAAAGAAGATAGTTAGATACCCCTCATAAGGGATGCTAGCAACAACCTACTCACCAGTCTGCAGGACATCAAAGGCAGATGGAAGGAGTATTTCCAGCAGCTTCTGAATGAAGAAAACCCCACAGAAGCTGTACTGCACCAGAAACAGCCTATGATGAGGGAAGAAGAGGAGCCCACCCTAGAAGAAGTAAGAACAGCACTAAGGAAAATGAAGTCAGGGAAAGCAGCAGGCTCAGATGAAGTCACAGCAGATATGATAAAGATTCTGGGTGAGATAGGGGAGAAATGGCACCCAAGGGTACTAATAGCAGTGTGGAGAGAAAGGCGTAACCCAGATGACTGGAGAGTAAGCATACTTATGCCAGTGTACAAGAACAAATGGGACATCCACAACTGTGGGCAGTAGTATACAGGCATCAAACTCCTATCACATTGTATGAAAGTTCTGGAGAGGGTGACTGATAAATGGATACGCAGAGCAATAGAATGTAAGATGGGAGATGAGCAGTTCAGATTCAGATGAGGATGCAGCACAATTAACCCAATTTTGCAGTGATACAGATACTTGAGAAGAAGCTAGAGATGAGGAAAGAGTTCATCTGGGCATTCCTAGACATGGAGAAAGCATATGACAAGGTCCCAAGGAAGCTGATCTGGGCAGTACTGTGGTGGTCTGAAGTCCCAGAAACACTGGTAGAATTAGTGCAGGCTATGTACAAGGACCCAGTGACTCAAGTATTAACATTGTTCAGCCTCACAGAGATGTTGCCAGTGGCAATGAGTGTACACCAGGGTTCGGCCCTGAGCCCTCTACTGTTCACACTGGTGATGGACTACATTAGCAAACAGGTTAGAGGCATTACAGGCAGACTCTGAGGTAGAAATTCAGCAAAGGATAGGAGAATGGAATTCAAAACCGAAGGCACATGAGATGAAGCTAAGCACAGATAAGATGGTGGTGATGGCAGCAAATTGGAGAACTCAGAAGGAGCTGAGAATAGAGATAGAAGGGAAGATAGTGGAACAGGTAAACAGCTTCAAGTATCTGGGAGGGGTGGTTGAGGAGAAGGGAAGTCTGAATGAAGAGACAAAGCTAGAATCAGAGGGGCTTCAGCCAACTGGCATAGACTGTCAGGTGTAGTCCATGACAGAAGAATGCCAAAGAAGCTGAAAAGTACAAGGCAGTGGTGCAATCAATATGACTGTATGGTACAGAAACCTGGGCAGTAAAGGGAGACCAGTTGAAGAAGCTAGAGGTGATGGAAATGAAGTGCCTGGGAAGGGTGGTAGGATGCACACTGTGGGACAGATGAAGAAATGAGGACATAAGAGCAGAAGCCAAAGTAGCTCCACTTGCAGAAAAGATCAAAGATCACAGATTAAGGTGGTTCAGACATGTGCAGAAAAGCAGAAGACAATCTGGGGAGGAAGATTTGGGACAGGCAGGAAGAAGGTAAGAGGAAGTGAGGACATCCAGCAAAGAGGTGGATGGATTGTGTGAAATAAGATCTGAACAGTCAGGCATGAGTGTTGAAGAAGGCAGGAGTGTGGCACTGAATCGAGAGAGATGGCAACAGTTAACACGATACACCGACCCCATGTAGGAAAAAATGGGAAAAAGGGGGCAGATGATGATGGTTAAATAGAAGATATGCTTGTCATTTGTGAATAAATAGTGCTATTGCTACAATAATGATACTGTGTCTTGGCTGACTATATCATGCAGTCTCTTCCCATTAGTAAGTGTTTGTGAAGTAAACCTGAAATGCATATTTTGGATTCTTGCTTCTTTAGTCAGGCATACCTTGACAATAATACAACAGACAGCTGGGTAATAGTGTTTAGGGCCTTTCCAGCCTTATAATGCCTTCTTCTAATCCATGATTCATCTTTCTTACTTCCTTTTATACAGATCCCTGTATCTACTACAATAACGTGTATGTGTTTTTTCTTTGACTGTTGATTAAAGGCTTAAGTTAATGCACCAGAGTGCAAAGGCACCACATAGCCTTGCACTTCTACAAGGCCACAAAGACATGCACAAACCTGTTTTTCATTGCAAACCAAAGATGGACTTCACCTTAATTGATATGAAAATAAATAGTGAGTATGTCAAATTAGTCTGGAGGAGATACTGAAATCTGTCCTAACAAGTTTTAGGCCACATTTCAACAGAAAGAAATCAAGGCTAATAGACTAAATCAGGAGAATTATAGTCATAATAATCCCAGAATAGGGCTTTCAAAAATTGTCATTCTTTTATTTAGTGGACCACAAAATACATGTGCTTGGAATTCTTCAGTCATGTTAGCGTACCACATTTAAAGATAGCATGTAAAAAGAGTACTGTGAAAAGGGGGCAACAAGTAGGCAGAACATCTACTGGGTACTGATAGTGTCTTAATTCATTCTACCAATAGACATCTGTGGATTAGAGAAACCCTATATAATTATCACTTTAGTTTTAGATGTGCAAAAGGCAATAGGGTGTACATAATGCTGATGTCTTCTATCAACTGAATTTGAGCTAAAACTTACAAATACTCTAAACGTTGACTAGATTCAGTAGTTCTAGCTGTGTTTTATATTCATCTTACTTAATCATGACTGTTGCAGTGACACTGGGACAGCAATTAAACAAACATATACATTATAATGTATACTTAAGTAATGTGGATGCTTTCTCAAAAACATTATATATGAGGGGGTCTATGTTCAGCTATTGAAAGGAAAAAAATATCAAATGACATTACACTGAAAATGCCATTCAGTGAAACTTCTCATGTAAGAGGCTGCACCCCCCACACCCCCTGTTAATTATATATATCAACTCTGAGATCGCACTACAGTAGGAAATGGCAAATTTCCTGATCCATACCGTAATGCAATCTTACTTTAATGCCTCGATGAACAGCATGTTCAATGAGAGATGCTGTTCGATGCTTTTCCATTCGTTGACTGAACATAGAACCATATATGAGACTATGCTTCTGACAGTTTGAAAGAGGCACTCATATGTTTTAGATGTCACTGTTTGGAAAAAGGCAAACCCAAAACTTCTGAATGGCCTTCCTATTCTGTTGTGATAAAATGTGAATCAAATGTAAAGGTGTGCACTTAACTTATAACTGAATTACTGTTCTTTGTGAGCATTCAGTCAATGAAAACTGATTGCCTTTCATCACATGTTTGTGTTAGTGTCAATATCAGATGTCAGCACAGAGTGTTAATAATTTTATTTCTTTCTTTAGCAAAGTTTTGATGATCTCTTAGGCTTCAGTAAAGTTCCATGCATTTATATGTTTATAACCAATATTTTATTAACCTCCTGCCTCTCTCACTGACCACAAATTACATTAAATCACTGTGAAAAAAAATACTGTTTCACCTGTTGTCAGTAATACTTGTCTTTACTATACACTATCTAGAGGCAAAGCTTCTGGGTTCAACACAATAAGCATTATGCCATCAGCTTTAACACTCATGGGAAAAGCCAGTTGACACTGATTTTCCTGCTCTAAGACTGTCAGCTAGTGAGTGAAAAACTCATAACACCTACACAGATGGAACAGATTTGATGGAGATTGAATGCTGTCCTGAGGGAGAGATCATGACTCAATGAATATACCTTCTAGATATGGCTGTTCTAATCCTATTGCTCCAGGCCGTGGTATGGAGAATGAGTAATTCATTATGACATTTATAAATTATTACATTGGAAAAGTGTGTACAGTATTCTTTCTGGTTAGAAATGTGCTCATCAAAAATCATGTAGAATTTTACAACAGCAGAAAGCTTATTTTTAACATTAGCAGTGAATTTCCTGATGTTGCAAGTCAAAGTTTATTCATACTTCCATTTTTCATAATATCAAATGTACTAATAACAGTTGCATTATTAGCAAACTGTGAAGCTATGCTTATTTTCTGAGTTTAGTCATCAGCTAGGTTTCAGGAGCTGTTATAAGTAACTTTTTAGTTGATGCCTGCATTGGAAAGGATAGCTCATGATTAGTACAGAACTGTTAAGCTGATGCTCAGCAGACTTACTTCTGACATAGTGAATAAAACTGTTGCATATCTATATTTATGTCCACCCCTAACCAGGGAATAGATAGCAGATGGCATGAATTTAGCCATTCACAAACAATGGTCTGGTATTGCTTCTATTAAAGTAGGCAATTTAGATATTACACCAGAGAAGGGGGAAACAGAAAAACTTATATCTATTTTTGTTTATTATTTTATAAAGTGGAAATAGGAACTGTAGCATAACTGAAGGTCAATGTATGTAGCTGGATAAGAGACTAAATTATATGAGACTTATATGGAATGAAACAATTTATACATTTCAGCTGCTGAGGACTGACAAGAGAGAGGAGCTAGAAATCTGAGAACACAGAATGAAATCTCAGAAATGTTAACATGGTACCATACAAAAATGGATGCAACTCTAGTAAGTATATGCCAAAATATACAATTACACTACAAAAGGGACCTGAAAGAAGGACCTAGAAAATTACTGCTTTGGTTTGTTTTGAAAACTGCATAGAATATATTATTATATAGTTTATTAATTTTTTAATTCCACCTCATTGGATTGTTTTGAGATTTTCAGTAGAATTATATCTTAGTAATATAAAGTTCTGAGTGTTGAGATCAATAATATAGAATTGTTGTTAGCCACCTTAGCAGTTTCATTAGGATCATTAAGAACAGAAATCCATTTTTAGTCAAAAGGAATGGATTTGACGTCACCTTGTTCTAGTAGTAATAGCTTAAAAAGTTTGATATGTTAACTGATACAGAGCTACAAATGATGGATTCTATACAGTCATTAGTAAGCAGAGTAATTATGTGTCATGTACAATCCAACAACCAACAAGGGAAACATTAACAGGGTCAGGAAGATACTGGGAATATTTTCACCACCATTCTTTAATACTTGCGCATTTTATACTAACAGAAAAACGCCAATGAAAATAGTGACCATTTGACTCACAGCATATAGATCCCCTATCCACTAGATATGAAAGAACCAAACCCAGATACTGAATACAAATCCACAATCCAAATAAACTCAGTACACGACAAGCACTTCCATGTACACAAGTCCCTTTAATTCCACTGAAAAACTTCATAAAACACTTTAAAAAATGCAATAAAAGCTAAATGGTTGAGTGTTTTCGTCTGTTAATTTGACATCTTCAGAACCATTAGCTACTAACACAGGAAGCTTAAAATAGACTATCAAAAACACATACTCCTCAAAAATATCCAATCAAAACTAATATTCAAATAAGGAGTACATACACCCTATTAAAATCTACAAGCAGCAATATAACCATTGACTGTGATACTTCTGATAACCAATGAGAAAAGCAACTTTGGCAATTCAACCAATGGTAGCAGTGACAAAAACTAATGTACAGAAAAAAATACATAAACGCCCTCTTATCTAATCAAAGGTTCAGAATGGAAAAATGGACCAATAATAAAAGCGGTCACAAGGACCAATAATATGGGCAACAGTAAGATTTTACCTAGTGGCAATAAAGTCAACTGAAAAAGTCAAAAAGGCTGATGGGATTTGAACTCATAACACCTGGTTTATGAAACCAGGGCTCTAACCCCTGAGCTGCAGTGTCAAAGTTTACTGGAGTGGAACTTTAACCCACTAAAAATCGAAATGTTCTTGTTCAAACCAGGGAGGTTACTAGCATCCAATTTTAACTGCCAAACTAATTCACGATTCAAAAGTCTTGTCCACCAACGCCCACAAAGGCTCAGTCATTGATCTGTTCAATTACAGAGAAAACAAAGAACCAAAAATCAACACATAAAATGGAATTCTCAGCTAAAACGCTTTTACTGTCATTCTGTTGGATACTATGGTTGTGTTGATATATTCTACGATTCAAGGCATTGTCAGTTTTCCCCACACAGAACAATGAACAGGTAGCACATCGAGCCAGATAAACCACTCTTTCTGACAGGCAATTAAATCTTCCACCTCTCGAGAATTTACCAATTATTTTGAAAATCTACCCAGTGTATTTAGTTTCAATAAACCTATACTGTTTACACCTTCCACACTTCTTTGTTATCACAACATTGTTCCTCTCTTGACACACCAGTGGTTTCTCTAACAGATTTTTAATATTAAATGTGTTTTTATATGAAAAAATGAGCTGGCTCACCCATACTTTCTTCATCTCATCATGGTGCTGAAAAATAATCCAATTCTTATGTATAACCTGTTCAATGTCCTTCGCATCAATGGTGTAAAATAGCAATATGTTGGCACTGGTGTCTAAATTGGATTCAGAACATGTTGTCATTGCACCTTGTAAGCAAAATTTAATAATTGGTGCATAGGAGCCTTCAGCCATTCTATTGGCCAAGATCTCATCATGAAGGGGAGACAAGACCAAATCAGTGCAACCATGTTCGCGGAACATGTCCATGAATACCGCAAATTCTTTTAGACAATATGAATAATCAGAAGTTAGTCTGGACACATGGATCATTTGGCTCTTTACTATCCCCTTTTTTTGGAAAAAGGGGTGAAAATTGGAAAAGAACAAATAGGAAAAATCTGAAAATTGCTGTTTTGAGCCCCTCCAGATGATCAGTAAGTCATCTAAAAAATGGAAATAGGCTACACAGTTCACATATAGGGGGAGTATGAACACCATATCCAATTCCCATTTTAACAACACAATGTTTGCAAAAATGGGGGTACATGCGGCCCCATCACTACTCCCACTTGTTGCTTAAAGAACTCACCATCAAATGACAAGTAGTTATTATCATCTACTGTCTCCATAAAGCTCCAAAGAAAGTCAACTTCTGCAGCTGGTACATGGCTAAATAATCTCAGAAAACCATGTCAGACCCAGTTCATGGGGAATCACAAAAAAGAGACTCTTAATGTGATATGTTGCAAAAACGTAATCCTAGATATTATAAATGTCACATAATTTGTCAGCTAGGTCTGACGAATCTTTCATAATATGTCTATGGCCCACCAAAATGTTCTTTAAATGATAATCAATATATTTGGCCAGGGGGCCCATACATTACCCTCTGGCCACCAAGATGGGTCTCAGTGGTGGGTCATAAAAATCCCAATGGATCTTAGGGACACAAAAAACTTTTTGTATCACCGGATTCGGGATCTCAAATAGTTGTACAAATCCTGGGAAATGACATCAAATAACAACAGTTCGGCCAACATAACCTTAATGCCCCATAAGCAATACTGATTTCATTAAGGGATACAGTCGAATAAGCCTTAGAATCTCCCAAAATGCTGTGTAAACATACTGAGTAGTCATGAGTACTCATAATGACCAAACCTCCACTGTTGTCCGGCTTCATACAATAAATGTCACTTCTAGACCAAATGTCTTTCAAAACCATTTTGTCTTGTTCTATAAGGTTGTAAAATTGACCCCTGTTCTTATTACTCAGGACACCCCTGAGATCTCTCTCACACAACCTTTCAAACATGTTAATGACAGGGTGGAGAGGAGGATTTACCACACTTCTCCTCCTCAAAGTGCTAAGTATTCCTGCTTGTTCCTCTTTTTCAGCAAACAAAATTTGAAAATTCAGTTTCCTGGAAAACCACTTTAAATCAATAAGAGTCTCCTCTATTGTACCTTTACTGGTGTGAATAAAGTTAAACCCTTTCAAAAATAAATCATGGTGAGCTGGTTCCACAACCACATCAGTGTAGTTGTAGATCTTAAAGTTAAAATAATTAATTATTTTCACCTTTTCAACATATATTATTAGTGGGATTTCCTCCAATTGGTTCCATTGTGTTTCCAATGACTCCTCCTCCTTTTTCTGGGGCCCCCCTTGAAGTTCTCCATTCTTGATTGGTTGGACCCTTGTTTCCTCACCAATCTCTCAGAATGTCTTAATTGGGGGGCACCTAAAGGGCACGACTTTCAGTTGTTGAAGCCTCCCAATCAGGTACTATAGTTGGTTCAGTCCCATCACAACTTAGGTTGCTTCATAGATGTTTATTCAATTTTCTAGGAGGTTGGGGGTACAGTGTCTTGTTAGTATAATCATGATTTCCTCTTAATAATTTCTTCTCCTTTTTATTTCTCAATGCTGTCAACTTCATCTCTATGGACTCAAACATTTTGTTATACCTTGATTTCTGGTTCTCCAATTCAATATCCAAGGTAATAGAGTCCAACAATGTGTTGATGTTCTCCTTAATTTTGACTAAACTTCTCTCATTTTCTTTAATAATTGTGTCAACTCCAAACCAGTTCTATCAAAAAAGTCCAGAAGTTCAGCATGAAATAAAGATCCAGGTTCAACTCCCTGAGGAAATTTCCAAATCCTCAGTCCCTTTGGGACATGCGCCCTTTTAATACTTTCCACCAAAAATGTATTACCCAACTATAAAGATTTAAACTTAAACAGAGACTTCTCCAATGTACTAGTTTTTTTTTCAAAAAAGGGGATAGTAAAGAGCCAACTGATCTGTGTGTAAAAACTAACTTGTTATGATTCATATTGTCTAAGAGAATTTGCGGTGTTGATGGACATGTTTTGCGAATGTGTTTATCCTGATTTGGTCATGTCTCCCCTTCATAATGAGATCCTGGCCAATAGAATGGCTAAAGGCTCCTATGTACCAATTATTAAATTTGGCTTACAAGGTGCCATGACAACCCATTCCAAATCCAGTTTTGACACCAGTGCCAGCATGGTGCTATTTTACACCAGGGATGCTAAGGACATTAAGCAGGTTATGTGTAAGAACTGGTTTATTTTTCAGCACCATGACTAGATGAAAAAATTATTGGTGAGTGAGCCAGCCCACTTTTTCATATAAAAACAAATTTAATATCAAAAATCTATTAGAAAAAACATTGGTGTGTCACGAGAGGAATGGTGTTGTGATAACAAAGAAGTGTGGAAGGTGTAAACAGTGTAAGGTCATTGAAACTGAATACACTGGGCAGATTTACAAAATAATTGGTAAATGCTCGAGAGCCGGAAGGTTTAATGGCCTGTCAGAGAGAGTGGTTTACCTTACTCGATGTGCTACCTGCCCAATGTTCTATGTGGGGAAAGCTTACAATGCCTTGAATCATTGAATATATCAACACAACTACAGTATCCAACAGAATGACAGTAAAAGCGCTTTAGCTAAGCATTCCATTTTATGTGTTGATTTTCGGTTCTTTGTTTTCTCTGTGATTGAACAGGTCAATGAGGGGGCCTTTGTGGATGAATGACAGACAAGACTTTTGAATCATGAATTATAATGGCAGCTAACGTTGGATGTCAGTAACCCCCTGGTTTGTACTAGAACATTTCGATTTTTAGTCAGTTAAAGTTGGAATCTGGTAAACTTTGACACTGTAGCTCAGGGGTTAGAGCACTGATCTTGTAAACCATGGGTTATGAGTTCAAATCCCATCCCATGACTTTTTCAGTTGAATTTATTGCCATTGGGTAAAATCATACTGTTGCCCATATTATTGGTCCTTGTGGCCTCTTTTATTATTGGTCCATTTTTCCATTTTGGACCTTTGATTGGGTAAGATGTAACCTATGGGGTTTATGTATTGTTCATCTGTACATTAGTTTTTGTCACTGCTACCATTGGTTGAATTGCCAAAGTTGCTTTTCTCATTGGTTATCAGAAGCATCATGGTTATTGGTTATATTATTGCTTGTAGATTTTTAATAGGGTGTATGCACTCCTTATCTGAATATTAGTTTTCATTGGTTATTTTTGAGGGGTGTGTGCTTTTTAAAGTCTATTTTAAGCTTACTGTGTTAGTAGCTAGCAGTTTTGAAGATGTTGAATTAACAGATGAAAGCACTCAACCATTTAGCTTTTATTTTGTAGTATATTTTAAAGTGTTTTATCAACTTTTTCAATGGAATTAAAGGGACATGTGTATATGGAAGCCATTTGCCATGTACTGAGTTTATTTGGATTATCCACTAGATATGATACAAATCTTGCTTGGCCAGCAGCTTATTTAGTAATGCATTAAACATTTAATTACTGGTGGCTGAATGTTTTCACCTAACGGTTGTAGAATAAAGTACATGGATGAGTGAGACTATTAGGTGAAGGGAGATAATGCTGCCACCACAGTTGTCAATTAGAATCACTGAAATGAAGGCACAGATGTCATGGGGAAGCAGAACTGGTAGGAGAGGCAGAAATGTTATGAAAGAATAAAGTATGTTGGACATGAAGGTATTAGTAGCTAGGGTTTATAGAACAGACAAGAGTCAGATTGAAGAGGGACTGGAATTGTGACACAAAAAAGATTGAAGTACTAACAACAGAGTGATAGATGAGGAAAGAAAAAAAAAGAAAAGTAAAAGTTAACATGTTGGCATTTGCAATGACAACAAGGGACAGGAAGGACTTTGGTCAGTTTAATAGCTATATAACTGGATGTTTAAAACAGAATGGTATAAAATTATTGGAAAGAAAAAAGGAGCAAGTAATCAAGGAAAAGTGATCTATAGACTTGAATTTATCTGAAACAAGCTTGAGGATACTGGCCTCAAGTGATAGAGAGAAAAATAAAATTGTGGCGATATTTAAACAATCAAGGTGTAAATAAGGAAGGATGTTTGGAAAAGGAAAATACCAGAAGTGAAGTTTAATAATGTGAAAGAGATCATGAAAGTGGAAGTGAGAGTGACACTTGTAAAACATGGTCATATAGTGATGCAACTGTGCGGGGAGAGTGGGAAGAAGAAAGAAATGTATAACTTTGATCCAAAACTATCAAAATCCAAAGTCAGAGAAGAGTCACCCCCAGCAAAGCAAACCATCAAACTAGTTAAATGGCAGTAATTTATCCAGATCATTGTTACTTTTATTCAATTCATCTTTACAACAAATATTCTACATTATTAGAATATATTCTTCACAGAATTCAGGTTTCACATAAAAAGATTTTTTTTATTATTTATTCAGACTTAATTCAAAAGCACACTTGATCCAAACCCAGAGGAAATGGAAATTCATTACAGTGGCAGATATTCATAAAATAAATTAGAATTAACTGTGCTTATAAATACATTAAATAATGGAATGGAATGGAATGATTTTGCATGCTGTCCCAATATTTAAGGTATGTGCTGCTATGCCATTTTGCAAGGTCAAATTTTTGGATAAAACAGGTTTTCTGTTAGCTTTGTATGCTCCTTATTTTATATGAATTCATTTTATTTGTTCACTACTGATTTTTTTAAGTAATGTCATAACCCATTACATAATTATAGCATGTGGCTGGCTTGCTTTCATAACATAACATAAGATTAAAAAAGAAAAGAAATTTAAGACCAAATCTTTTAATGCATTCATATCTGGAGTAATCATAGGTAAAATTAATGCATTTGCTCTACTATTTGTTTAATTTATTTATTTGTTTTATTTACACATGTTGATCAGGTGAGTACACTGGTCTGTGGACCTTTTTTCCGGCAAGACCTAAGCCATGATGGCACAAATTTTGATATCTGAAGTTCTTAATTACTACATATGTCATAATAAATCTGACATTCTGAACAATTTGGTTTTACAAAGCACATAACATGCAACATGATTTTTACTGTGCTATCAGTAAATGAGTTTTATATGTTACATAGGTTCTCTTGAAATAACGGTTCTCTCTTTTCTTGAAATACACATGGTTTGCCAACAATTGGCTGAGTACCATTTGTTGAAAGGAAATAAAAAATCTGGTACAGCTGGTTGAAAATGAGCTGTTCAGCTATACCATTTTTTTTCAGTGTGAGATTGTGGTACAGTAGGGATCAGGGAATTTACCATTTCCCTGTTGTATTGCAATCTCAGAGTTGGTATACATATGTATAATCAGCAGGTGGTGCCGGGGTGCAGGTGAGCTTGCCCCTCTGAAAAAAATGTTTCAATGTTTCTTTGTTTTTTTTAATCAGCAGATCATCCAGTTGTGTTCATTCACCTTCCATTCAGTAATGTGATTTGTCATTGCATTGTCATGTGCATATATATTTCACTGATTATACAGTGAAAGCTAGATGAGCCCAGAGTGATGAGTATAAATAATACATCAAGTGAGAGTGACTGACATTTATAGTACCTTTGTGACAGCCAATGTAGCAATTACAACAGAGCTAGAGAGACAGAGGATAGAAGGAGTTATAATAATATGAGAGATGAATGTTGGGAGAGATACAGTGGGGATGAGAAGAGGGGAGTTTAGATGGAGGTAGGAATAAGGGAGGCAAGAGCAGGGAGATACTTTTCATTTATTTTATCTAGCTGATCTTCAGCTTTCCCACTCTAGCATATTTATCTTGGTAGTTTATTTTTCCTTATTTATTAGGTATCATATGTATTTTTCAGGCCACTTTGAGGTATTAAATATACAGATTTAAATAATAAAGCAATCTTACTAGAAGACAAAATTTAACTCCAAACCTTCATGTACTTAACAATCCCAGTGCTATTAGTTATATCAGTCTTAGACCTAATATAAATCATTATCTTCTCAACAAGACTGAATGTGGGCTTCTCTTAAAACTGAGCTAGAAGAAAATTTCTCAGGCTACATTTCCACAAAAATAATCAAACAGTCAAAATGAACTTGACCTATTAGACTCAAGCTTTTAGAATCTAATTGTCTTTATCACTGTGATCTTGTCATTCAAAAACAGATCACTGAATTACACTCAAAACTAAATACCGATTCTTGTTCTCAACTGTTTTGAATGTAAGTTAGCCTAATTGTCAGTTTATCTAAATGAGACCAAATTCCATCAAAACATTTAATTACTGTTACGCAAATAAATAAAATGTATTCTTTTAAATGTAATGTCAATATGATTAATAATACTAAATCTGTTATTGAAGCATTCAAATCAGTCTTCTATTGTGTATAGAGTCCTAATGAATTTATCATTTCTATTCAAAAACAATATTTAGATACCTTAGATATTAATAACTGTCAAACTTAGATCCTCACTTTGCAAGGAGGAAATTCTATAAGCTATAAAAGCACTTCAATTCCATAAAGCCACATGCCTTTAATTTTGACTTTTATAACATCTTTAAAAGTAAACCAGTTGCAATTTGTATTAAAGTATTTTGCTATTTTCATACCTGTGGAATTAAAACTGTTCCCATTCATAAGCCTCACACAGACCATCTTAACCTGAATAGTTACTGAATAGTTACTGCCCAAAAGCTTTAATTAATACAGATGTAAAGAGTATTACCTCAATAATTGTTAGTAGGCTTAATAAAATGTTGTCTTTATTAAGATCCCCTCTTCAGTCATGAGTTTTACAACAAAGAGAAATCATTGAATAAAACAATTAAACATTTCATTCATAGTCATATATTCACCCTTGTCATACATATAACAACAGTTGTTGACTGGGTAGACTTTGATTTCATAATCAATATGATGCAAATAATTGATCTTCTAGAATCATTTGCACTTTGTTTACATATATCATATTCTTATCTCTCAACCAGAATCTATGTTAATGACATGTTTTCCAATTCACTTTTAATAAGGAATGGCACTCAACAAGACTATTTGTTGTGCATTTTTTTCTATTCTGAACCTTTCCTTGTCATATAGAATATATTTCCTCAATTTATTTTCCACAATGTCTAGGGTGTCATTATTCCTTGTGTAATTTTCTTACATTATATTAGAAATTATTCCCATTCACCACATAATATTCCAAATAGTATATGCTATAGAGCCTTTTTTTCTCCTTCACTATGTCTAGTATCAATTAATATAAACTTTTTTCCACTCTGACTACAGTTGCATAACCTTTTTTTGACTTGTTCACTATCAAAACAGGTATAAATCTGAATTATTTAGGCCTCACCTACATAGAGGACAATCCACATTATAACAGTAGAGCTACAGTCAAATGTTTGAATTCAGGAAGGCATATTGTATTGGAAAGCATCACACTTTTCAATACTTTCCCTGAAGCTTTTCCAGTCACTACATTTTTTAAACTCAGTGCATAATAACTTGATATTATATGGTTCCTAAGCAAATTCAAATAGGATATGAAACGCTCTGCACCTAAAACCTATTTTATTTTTATCTTTTAATGTCCAAGTAACTAAAGTGTTCTGACATTATACTTCTTTTTAAGTAATGTATATTTCCAAGTATTTTTGATTTCTAATACGATGAAGGTAATGGACCTTATTCCTAAATCAAAGTGGGATTAAAGTTCATGAAATTAGTATTGCTCCAATCTTTGATGTTAGCCAAAAGTGCTCTTTGCAGGACCTGCAATGTGCCTAGAACTGACTCCAACTGGAATTCATATGGAGTTACATGTATTGATAGCATATCTAAATCAGACTTTACATTATTTTTTATGAGACCCATTGTTCCTACTACTATTGGAATTGTCTGGATATTTTTTATCTATAATTTTTGTACTCTGCATTGAATGCTACCTGCTGATTGTAATGCAAATTTTTCTTTGTAATTCATGTAATGTAACTTTTGTATTGTGGAGCTTTTCTCCCCAGGCCTCCACTGAAAATGGGCTCCCCAAGCCCAGTGGACCTCCCCAGTCATCAAACTGGAATAAATAAATAAATAAATATTTTCTTACATATTGTCCTCATGTCTGTCTGCAAATCACAGTATGTTATAACTATGTGTCTCTCTGTAAGACACTATGATCACTGGGTGTAGCAATTTCAGTGATCAATGCTACTTTTGTCTTCTTTTCTAGTTTTCTCACACCTATTTTTTGAATTGTTGCTAATGGATGATCCTGTGTGATATAAACTTCATAATTTTCTATAATGCCTTGGAGCTCATGTTTCCAATGTTTTTAGCAACTTCAATATTATAATGTTTGCAAAACCCCAGTGCAACAGTCTTGGCACGTTATTATGCCTTTCAGTATGCAAGCACTCTGCTATTAATATATCACAACCAGCAACAAGATGTGTGACTGTTTCCAGTTTTATTTTACAGAACCTGCATTTGTCTGTTTCTCTATATGCTCACTGGACTTTGTAAACCGTGTCTGTAGCCTATTTATCCTGAACTGCCAATATTAACATAGTAGCCTATCTACCACAAGAGTGGTTTCTGGCCCAGAAATTGTAGTTTATTGGCCGTTTGGGCAGTTTTTCCATATCTTTTAACCTTCTGGTTTAAAAGTCCGGGTTTGCATTCATTTCCCACCTTTCCTGTAAATAGTTTTGTCCAGATACAGATTTGCTATATCCAGCACTGCTTGTAAGCTTCTGAGCCCCCTAAGCCTTTCTGTCAGTGGGAGTGGTAAGCACTAGGTAGCTTATCTACCACAAGAGTGGTTTCTGCCCCAGAAATTATAGTTTATTGGTCAGTTGGGCAGTTTTTTTCATATCTTTCAACCTTCTGGTTTAAAAGCCCACACTTGCACTTGTTTCCCACTTTCCTGTAACCAGTCTAGTCCAGAAACAGATTTGCTGTATCCAGGACTGTTTGTAAGCTTCTGAGCCCCTAAGCCATTCTGTGTTGGAGGGAAGCATTCTAGCTTATCAGTGGGAGTGGTAAGCACTAGGTAGGCTATCTACCACAAGATCCAGGTACAGATTCTTAGTTTTAGCACTTGAATTTGCTTATTCGTGCTCAGCACTTGTTCAGAACTTGTTGTTAGCACTAAATAAGCTAAAAATTACTACAGCACTCAACCTTCCACTTTACCTAGAGGAAAAAAGTTTTAGTACTTACTTTCCTCATTTGCTTAGACAAAAACAGCTCTTATACTCACTTTCCTCACTTGTCTAGAGGAAAGTAGTTTTTTATTCAGGCATGTCCAAGGGTCAGCTCCCAGTGTTCTCTCCTGTCTATCTGATGAATCTAGGCATCTTGAGGCAATGTAGCAATTGCCTCATGTACACAGACAACCCTCTCCTCCTACCACCCAACACCAAAACCTGTGAGAGATGCACTTGTCTAGCCAAACTGGAGGTAAAGCTCTCTCCAACCAAGACTGCACTTAACAGTCAAGGGAAGAAGGTAAACACTTGCACCACACCACACTCATCACATAGTCCCACTAAACCTACACCACCATAATCCACACATAGAAACACAAAATCATTTGCAGAGGCTCTCAATAATAATCTGCTCAAGCAACAGAGACCTCCAAAGCAAAAACGCAAGCAACCTCGACCCACAACACAACCCAAATGACACATAGCCCACAGACTCAGTGTGCCAATAAACCACAGCCCATAAGGAAAACCAATGTACCCCAACACACTAGCCATAGGTGACTCTATAGTCAGGCACACTGATGTCCCACTCACCAGGCTAAACAAGGAGAAAGTTACTGTCAGCTGCCTGTCAGGTGCCAGGATCTGCCACATAACTCATGTACTCAGGTCACTCCACAACAAGTACAAATATGACTCTGTTATTGTCCATGTTGGTGTGAACAACCTGAGACGTACCTCCCTGGACTACATGAAAACAGACATGGAAGAGCTCTCCAATCTTATAGCCCAGGCAGGTATGACCCTAGCCCTGAGTAGCATCCTGCCATCACTCAGAATGATACTGCAGTACAAGGACAAAATGATTGACTTCAGCAATTGGCTAAGCTTCTGATGTCATTCTAAGGGGATCCAGTATCTCTCTGCCTGGGATGACATGGTTGACAGACCACGATGCGTTGCCAGAGATGGCTTGCACCTGTCACCCCTGGGATTCTGGATACTGGCTAAGGCTCTTGCTGCCCCTATAGTGCCTTTTTTAGGCAAGGTTCAAATGACAAATTCACCACTGTAACAGGAACAGGCATGCAAAAACTGAGGGTAATTCTACTCAATGCAAGAAGTCTAAATCTCAAAATGCACTCACTCGAGGCACTCTTTAAAATGGAGAACATCAATATCTGTGCAGTGACTGAGACCTGGTTCAAGGCTCTAGACAGCACCCCTGCATTACCAGACTATAAACTCATACCACACTTTTCAGCCATCTAACCTGGAGCAGAACAGCAAAGGCGTAGGTGTGTCCATATTCATTAAGGATATCCACACCTCCAGGCTAGTTGTGCAGCATAATGCATCCGAGGTTATCCAAGTGCAACTAACTCTGGGCAAAACTGCAATCCAAATTGTAGCTTGCTACAGATCCCCCACCATGCCCTAGGATTCCCACTCCTCTTTTCTTTATTTACTGGAAAATATTAGGGTTTAACCAAACACCCTAATAATGGGTGTTTTCAACTACCCTCCATTAACTGGGAAAACTACTCATGTACCAACTCCTTCACTCAACGCTTTCTGGAATTCATAAATTCCAATGCCCTGGATAAACTTATCCATACCCCCACCAGGGGCAACAATATCCTAGACCTAGTCATTACCAACATGAGTGACCGGTGTTCCACACCTGTAATCACCCCCTCATTGGTCAGATCTGACCATAAGCTAATCACCCTAGATATCCACATCCCGCCCCCACCCACCATTAAGGAAACCATGGTAAAATAATTCTCCAAAGCCAACTTCATGCTTCTTAAGACAGAAGTGGCGAACTTCATGACACCCATGCAGATGGACAATACAGTTATGACTGCTGAATCCTACACAAATGCACTCTATAAGCACTTACAAGAGTGCATGGATCATGCTATACCAAACAGAACCAAGACTCTATCCTCCAAAAAAAGGAAGTCAATCTGGTGGTCCTCTGCCATAAACAAACTTTACAACAGAAGGAAGAAACTGTTGCAAAGGAGAGTAAAATCCTATGAGTGGAGGAGCTGCATGGTCAGCCTGAGTAAGAAGCTGATATCCTTTATAAGATCCTCCAAAGCTAGCTACGAAAACAAAATCACCACTGATTCTAAGGGCAACCACAAAGCATTCTATAGCTATGTCAAGAATCTCAATGGCAACACCCAGATCTGCTCTGAGTTACAGCACAACAGCACTAAAATTAAAGAAACAACTGATATTGCCAACATTTTTTACAGATAGGTTCATTGCTAACTTTACCCCCTCTCACCTCCTAAAGGGCCCATATCTATACAGGAAGAATGCAGAGTCCCTGTAATCACATCTATGCAGGTAAAAGCTGCACTCTCTAAAACCAAAAACACAGCATCCATGGGACCGGACAACATCCCAGGCTGCGTTTTACACAAACTTCAGAATGAACTGGCTCCCCACCTAAGCACCATGTTCAATCATAGTCTCACGTCAGGCTTTGTGCCCACTGAATGGCGTACAGCAACTGTTATCCCACTTCACAAAGGGGGAGCCACCACTGATCCTGGGAAATATCGCCCTATTAGCCTGATGAGCCTGATCTGCAAGGCCATGGAGCGTATCATCATGGAACTCGTAAGCACGGATATTGGTAACCTCCAAATTCTGGACCCCACCCAGTTCGGGTTTGTGAAAGGCAGATCATGCCTTGTGAACCTGATCGACTTCTTTGAGGCAGTCACCAGAGCCGTAGATGAGGGTAAGGTGGTTTATACAGCCTATCTTGACCTCACCAAGGCTTTTGACACCATCCCCCATTCTGGAATTACAGCTAAACTCACTAAACTAGGTATAAATCCCTATATCACAAGATGGAATGCCAACTGGCTCACTGACAGAACCCACACTGCAAAAGTTGCAGACTCCAAATCTGACTTCAAACCAGTGACAAGTGGAGTACCACAGGGTTCAGTCCTGGGACCTCCCCTGTTTGGTATCTACTTCTCTGGAGTACAGGCTAACACAGAATGCCTCTGGCTAACAAAGTTCACAGATGACTGCAAACAAGGAGCCATAGTCGAGTCCCCAAATGATGTGGACATCCTACAGAATAGCCTCACTGAGACAGATGCATGGTGTAAGGGGTATGGCCTCAAGCGCAATGCCAAAAAGTGCATTGTCATCTCCTTTTCTAAAAACCCTGTACCCATGAACTACCATATAAATGGCAGTCTACTTAATGCTGAATGTGTGATAAGAGACCTTGGGACCTAGGTGGACAGTAGTCTCTCCTTTGATAATCACATCGCCACAGTAGTCAGTAAATCCTTCCATGTAGCACACCTCATCACAAAAGGGTCCTCATCCAGGAAAAAAGAGGTCATTGTTCCCCCTCTACTCAGCACTCATTAGACCCAATATAGAGTACAATGCCCCTTTTGGATTGTACCTTACAAGACATTTGCAGCAGCTGAAAAGGCCACAGACGTACCTCACAAAGAGGATTACTGACCTCAAACAGATGCCCTATACTGACTGTCTCAAAAAACTCCAGCTTTACTCTGTAGCTTATCACCTACTCCGAGGAGAGCTCTGCCTAACATATAAAGCTATGTTAAACCCAGAGCTGTTGGACATGCTACACCTTAAGAAATCCCAATCTCTCCGAGCTACACGGTCTAGGGACCTAAACCTTGTCACCACAACAAACAGGACATGCTGGAGGGATAGATTCCTGTCCCAGAGATTTCCCATACTCTGGAACAAGCTACCCATCTATGTCAAGCAAAGTTCCTCATTAGCACTCTTCAAGAAAAATCTTGATGAGTGGATGGGAAATAGGAAATACACCCCAGGGATCACTTCTGTGGCTCTGCTCGACAGGGGCACAGAAAATTAACTTTCTTGGGTGGCATAGACGTTGGCTAGGCTTACTTAGGCCCTTGGGCCTATAGCCTAGTACCTACCTATGAACCTATGAACATTTCAACTTTTGATTTAAATCCATTATACTTGTTTTCACGTAATACTGTATATTGTTTCCTGTGTATAGTAAGTTGTGGTCACAATGTTTACTAGCTTCAAACTGGAGCACATTTTCCTTACATTTTGTCTCATACTCCACTTGCACATCTCCAAATTTATGAATTGTTACGAGTAATTTTTTTAGAGTTTATTAAGAGATCATAGCTTATCTGATATATGCTTTTTCTACATTTAGTCTTCATGCAGTGTTAGGTGGCAGGATGATAAAGATTTGTGTTTTTTCTTTTTCTGGAATCTTTCAAAGTTGACAATTTATTAATCAAACATTTTAGATATACATTCTGAAGTATGTAGTTATTATAACCTAACTAAATGGTACAACCCATGCATAAATATTATTTAATCTTTTCTTAAATAGTGTAGCCATCATAGTTAATAAATATGTCAAAATTAATGCTTGATTACAGCTACTAGTGCTGTAGAGGAAGTTCACCAGTGTTATGAGGATCTACAGCAAGTTTTGGAAATAACACCAAAAAAAAAAGATATTACAATTATCGTAGGTAATTAGAATTCTAAAGTTGGTAGTCAAAGTTTAGTTGGAATAATGGGCAGGTTTGGCCTTGGATTAAGAAATGAAGTGGTAGAGTTCTGCCAAGGTATTTCACTAGACATAGGAAACACTCTTTTTTACAACCTAAGAGAATGTTTTACAAACAGCTATCCAAAAATGGTCAGTACCAAAATTAGATTGACTATATACTCTGCAATCAGAGATGGAAGAGTTCTATATAGTTAGCAAAAACAAGACCTGGAGCTGACTGTAGCTTAGACTATCAGCTTTGTATTGCAAAGTTTAGAAGTAAATTAAAATTATCAAGAAAAGTGTCCTGGCCAGTGAGATATAAGCTCAAAACTATTCCAAATGAGGTGAAGAATAAATGTAATGGCTTATATTTGGTTCATAATGTACCTGAAGACATATGGACAGAAGGTCTGGATATCGTCCAGGACATAGCAGAAAGAAATAGTCCAAGCAGAATATTAGAAATGAAAAATGGCTATTTGTGGAGGCTTTAGAAGTGGTTGAGGAAAGAAATCCAGCAAAAGGCAATAGAGTTAGGAAAAATCTGACTAACTGAATGCAGAATTTCAAAGAATAGCAAACAGAGATGATGCATATTTAAATCAGCAGTGTAAAGAAACAGAAATGATCTGTTAAAGAAGACTGGTAATATAAGGATAAGCGTCTAAGTAGAAAATAGGCACGATAAAAGACAAAAACGGGAGGGACGTAAAAGATGCAAAAGATATTAATAAAATGTGAATATTGAAAATAACTATATAAGAATGATCCCAATATTGTTGACACACACAACATGTTCTCTGATCTAGGACCAGATATCCTGGAGAGTGAAATTAAAAGGGCCCTAGAAAACCTTGCTAATAACAAGGCTGCACAAAGCGATGGAATTCTATCTGAATTGTTTAAAATCCTGCAAAAATTATGCTGTTGCAGTACTGCATGGAATTTGCAAGCAAATTTGGAAAATAGAACAGTGTTGACTAGATTGGAAAACGTCAGTTTTTAGTCCGATCCCAAAAATAGGGCAATGCTAAAGAATGTTCAAATTAGTGAATAGTTGTACTTGTTTCACATGCTAATAAGGCAATGCTCAAGATCCTTTGAGCTAAACTCCAGCAATAATTAGTGGACAGAGAACTACCAGATGTGGAAATTGGGTTTATAAGTGACAGAAGCACAAGAGATCATATTGCCACCATACACTGGATAATAGAGAAAGCAATGGAGTTGCAGAAAAAAAAGCAATTGACTGCGTTAACCATAACAAACTACAGCATGCTCACAGTGAAACTGGAGTACTAGGTCGCCTCATTTGCCTCTTGGGGAATTTGTATGCAGAACAAGAAGCACCCATTAAACCTGAATAAGGAACAACTGAGTAGGTCAGGGTTGGAAAAGAGTATGACAAGTCTATATATTGTCACCCAGTTTATTCTGTTAGATATATCATGCAAAATGCCACTCTCCTGGCTAAAAGCAAGGAAGACTTGAACAGCCTGTTGATGAATGTGATAGTAGAAAGTGCAAGTCTGGCAATTAGTGAGAGGGGTAAACTGTTTTCTGAATCCTTGGTACAGTCTTTTCTGAATATTGACATTATTTGGTCTACACACCAATACATCTAAATATTTCTTGCAACACTTCTCCATTATTCCAGCGGTAAGATAACTTTCTCCTGACAGACTCAACAGCTTTCCAGCTGAGAAAATTAAAATGGGATTTTAATATTGTTAGGCTTTATTTAGATTAAAATGCTTCTTTTAGCAAGGTAACCAACATGCACAGTGTTTTACTGATTGTTAACCATTCATTCACACCCCACTGACACCTGATAAAACACATTCCATTTGGTACTTGCGTGATTAGCAGTACCTCACAGGATTGTTTCCTGCTTTGAACATCAAGTACTAGTGGAACCACAGTGGACTACCATTGTACCTGTTTCCAGTTTTCCACTTTCTTCAGATCTCATTAATTCAAAGGATTAAATACTTTTTCACTACTGTATAAATCCTCCTCAAATAAACTCCCATACTTTGCAGATAGGCAAAGACCTGTTTTTAATTCAAATGAATGCCTTTTGAAATTTAGCTTCCAAATAGGTGAGGCTACTCAGATTTCGCAGTTATACAATGGCATGTATTGTCTAGTTAAAATGGTGTTCAGTAAGCTTATATCCTGAAACAAAATTGACAATAAAGAAAGAAACCTGACTGGAAATCACCATGCACTATTCTTGCATTATATGTGATTACAGAAAGGGGAATCCCAAAGGGAACTAGACAAGCTAACAGCTTGTAGGCACAGCCTCAGTAGGTGGCTCCTTGTGCAGCTTTTTTTTTTGTTAAATGAACTGCGAAACTCTTGAGTACCATGAAGTTCTGTTGAAAGCTAAACCATCCTAAATCATTCTGTATGTTCTGTAATACTTTGCGCAAAGTCTGAGATAATGCAAACATAAATTGGCTAACTCTCTGCAATCATAGCTCTCCACATCACATTAATTTATATGGCTTTACACAACTAATCTCTCAGCCAATCCATACTAATAACTCACACACACACTGTACCCTTTTAAACTAGATTCTAGTCTCTAACCCCTCCAAATACCATAACCCAGAAACACTACCTAACATCCAAAGTGATCACTCCCCAATAAAAGTACTTAGATATACTCCTCATTCCTCCAAACCACACATATACATTACCTGTCGCAAACTATATAACTTCCACCCAGAATTTTTTTAAACCCTTCTCTCTAGAATAAACTGGAATTCCTCAACCAACTCCCACTAGATGAAGCAGTCCAAGCCTTCAACTCTACCTTTCTCAGCATCCTAAACTCACTAACTCCTCTCTGGAAAGTATGTATGAAATCTAACATATCTCTACGGTTATCTAAAACTACTCACACCCTAATGAAAACTAGAGACCAGTATTGGAAGAAATGGGCACTAACCAAGCTCCCTGCAGACCTGCAGAAATATAAAGAACTCAGAAATAAAATAAATAAACTCATCCACATATACAAAAATGTCTTCTACTTTAACCCTATAACCTCAATAAAATCTGACCCAAAAAAATTCTGGAATGCTGTAAATCAAATACTACACCCTGGTAATCCTAGCTCTCCCAATCCATGCCCAGACAAGACAAGACAACTGAAGAAACAGCTAACACCTTTAATACCTATGTTATTGAATCTATATCTAAGATGCTCAACTCTAATCACAACCACTCTAATTCAAACCCTCCAATCACCTCTAAACCTGCTCCAACAACCACCTATTCACATAATTTTTCCTTTAAACCTGTATCTACCAGCTGTATCAAAAATCTACTCTCCACTCTAAAAACATGCTAAGTATCAGCTGATAACATCCCCTCATATTTTCTTCAGTTAGCAGCTGACTTTCTTGCACTTCCTGTATCTATCATTATCAATCACTCTATCTCTGAATCAAAAGTTCCTTTAATTTGGAAACAATTCTACACACTACCTATTCACAATGGAGGTAACTCCACAGATAAAACCAATTTCAGTCCTATCCCTATCCTCTCTCCTCTCTCTAAAGTCCTAGAAAAATGTCTGCACAAACAAGTCATGCAATATCTAATCCAGGAAAATCTAATCACACCCACTCAGCATGGATTCCAATCTAAACACAGCACATCCACAGCCCTACTATCCTTCCGCAACACAATTTCAATAGCTAGAGATGACCACAAACTGATCTCTTGCCTATTCTTAGACCTCTCAGAGGATTTTGACACTGTCTCTCACTCTCTCTCTCTCTTGCTTGATAAACAGTATAACCTGAATTTCTCCTCTGAAACTGTTGCATGGTTCTCAAGCTACCTCAATGACAGGTTCAAATCAGTAAGATGACACTCTGCACTATCTCCTCCTCTCCCAGTAAAAATGGGGGTTCCCCAATGATCTATTCTTGGGCCACTACTCTTTAATATCTTTATAAATTTACTCTGTACCTTTTGCCCCCTGTCTTCCCTAGTTCAATATGCTGATGACTCCACAGTCATCACCATTGCAAACTCCCCTTCCGAACTCTTATCAGCTACCCAGACATCCTTTAACTTGGTTGAAACCTGGCTCTCCAACAATCATCTTATCCTTAACCCCACAAAAATAAACTATTACTCTTTCTCCCCAAAAATGCTAGCCATATTAAATCCACCTTCTCCATAATGTCTCTTATTACCACTCCCATCAAAGTGCAAACTAGTACTAAACTCCTCGGTGTTACCATTGATGACCAACTTAAATTCGACTTACATGTAAACAATTGTATCAGAAAAACCCACCAGAAATAGGGCTGTTGTACAGAAACAAAAATTTTCTCACCACTGAAGCTATGATTACTCTCTCTCATGCTTACCTCCTACCCACTCTAATGTATTGCTCCCAAATTCTCACTAATCTCATCTCCTCTCTACTAACCAACCTAGAGTCTACTTACAATAAAGTAGCTAGATTTGCTGCCCAGCAAACCTACATATCCATCACTGCCTCTCCCTAAAACACCTAAACTGGCTTGAACTATCCCAACAACTTCTCTTCTCTCAGCTACAGATCATCTACTCTGTCCTTTTCCAGTCTTCCTTCTGCCCAGCCCTATTCTCCCTCATCTCTCATTACTCCCCTACTAGACCACTCTGGAACTCTACCCAAAACCTACAATGAATCTACAAACCAAAGACCAAAGGTGGTTGCAATATATATAGCTACCATTCCTCCATTGCTTGGAATAAAATCCCAATTGAAATTAGAACCCTCACACACCCCAAACAATTTAGAGCAGCTATCAAAGAGTATCTTATTAGCCACTGGACCTGCCACTGTACTCACCCCCCCCCCCCGAATAATTAAACTATAACATGTCTCCTGCCAGACACAAGTCCATGCTATCCTCCTTAACTAATCCCTCAACTGTCTTCCTAACCCAATCAATTTACATCTTTGAGTAACTCTCATTTTGTTTATATCTTGACTAATCTGTACTTTCTAAACTGAGCTCTAAAGCTTTAAGTATTGTACAACATTAATATATCTATTTCTCACAGGACATATCTCTTAAATCTAGCTTGTGTATTCTTTGAATTAAGAATCCTCACCTGAGGTTAATTTGCATTAGTCTCTCATATTGTATTCTTTGAAATTTGAATTATCATATGTTTTTAATCTGAATTAGTCATGTATTAAATGTGTAAATTTATGGAGATTTTCTGCCCGGGCCTCCACTGAAAAAGGGCTCTTCAGCTCATTCGGACATACCCAGTCAACAAATGTAAAATGCATAAATAAATAATGCTTCTGCTGCTGCCTGTTTTAACACAGTATTGCATTAAAAGAAATGCTTTCAACGCTGGTTTTATGATGAATGAGAAGGAACTGTAAAGGGAACATTTTGTTGGGGAGATGTTTCCTGTGAAACAAGTGTTTTAGTCAGATGTGTTTTAATACTGTGTTGAAAATGTTTTCTCTGTGTAATTCTAACCTTGAAGGTGACACTAGAAACAGTGAGGTCAGGCTGGGAGGTCATGGAACCTTCCTGGCATTGCTGATCACCAAACTGGCCAGGAAACAAACTGCCACAAGTGTGAGGCTGCATTCCTGCCAGTAGTCATGAAAAAGAATTTCCTGGAGAGCAGGCACAGCCGGATGAATCTCTATATTTCCTAGCAACACTATACTGCATGGGTCAAAGGGAATCTGGAGAACTCCAACAGTACAGACACAAAAACGACTATACATAACAAGGGAGCATCACCTAACACATGTACAAGAACAAAACTGTGTTAATTGGTAATTGTAGTAATTTTTACAGTGCAGTTACTTATCACTAAATGCCATGGCTGGCACACTATACAGTCTGCACCAAGCATCCCATACACTGCCATGCTCAGGTGTAACTGTAAAGGACTGCACTCACTGGTGAAGCTCAGATATAACTGTAAAGGACTGCACTTACTGATGAAGCTCAGGTATAACTATAAAGGACTGCTCTCACTGGTGAAGGGCAAGTATACCTGTAATGGATTGCACTTACTAGTGAAGCACAGGTATATCTGTAAAGGACTGCTTTCACTGGTGAAGCTCAGGTATAACTGTAAAGGATTGTACTCACTGGTGAAGCACAGGTATAATAGTAAAGGATTGCACTCACTGGTGAAGCTCAGGTATAACTGTAAAGGATTGCACTCACTGGCACAGGTGCACATGTATATATTCAGAGTCCTTTGTTTCTTCAAGTTATGGAGCATCAACACTACAATTCCAAAAAATAAAACCATTGGAAAATCGCACTTGAACCAAGGTAGAGTATTGCCCCTTTGGTATGTATGACCAGACACATGCAGCAACTATTCTATTCAAAACTTCCCTCAAACCTCAGGGAGGGCAAGACAAGATAGACTGTGGGAAAATTTGAGGCTGCTCATCCAATTATCAAGGTTTACCTTGAAGGTGTCAAAGGTACTACTCTGCTTGACATGTAGTGGCCATTTTTGCAGAGCTCAGGGATACACTACGATATGAATCTGTCATGCAAATGAGTCTTATTTATCTCCTGATGAAGGTTTACTTCCTACAACTAAGTATTTGAGGTACCATTACCTCTTTGAAAGAATAGGAGGTCAGATAGGGTTGGATCTTTAATGCCTCGAAAAGCTAGACACAGATCTCCAATGGAGGAGTCAGTAAAAGATTGAGTATAGACCAAGGGCTGACAGTCTCCAATCTTTCCTGATAACTATGGTTTTTGAGATGACTGTTCTTCTTAGATATAAATTTCTGAGCTGTCTCAAGTTGTTTGGCATGTTTACATAAATTCATGCCTAAAAATTCATTATATTGAATAGGTTTGATAAGATGCAAGTAAAGGAGAGTTAAGACAACTTTGGATCTAGGGCAGACGCCTTTGAAAATGAGATGAGCCATATAAATGCCTTTCTGAACTTCTGTGGAGACAAGCTGGTCAAATGTTAAGGAATTATCAAAAAAGTGCCTAAATCGCTTATAATAGTGGCTGATTTGAGGGGTGCATCAGCTATATTGTAAGTGAAGCTGTCTTGTTTACCAAAATGAACTCTACACCAATTGTTAATGTTAGAGCAGTTATGAGTCAGTTGAAGAATCAGTAACAACACTCAATCTGCAGTTGTCTGCGAACTTAGTTAACTATAGATCAGGAGTGATGGCCTGAAGGTCTAAGAAACAGATGCCAAATAAGACAGGGCCAAAAACTGAGTCCTGTGGTACACTACTTGAAACTTTTTTTTGCTTTCAGAAGTAGCACCTGTGACTCTAACCCCATGAATTCTGTCAGAAAACCAGTTTGCCATCCACCACACAGTGTAATGATTTGTATTCAGATTTAGAAGTCTTTCAATAATGCCTGCATGGGAATACCGTTAAAGACCTTGACTAGATCTAGCTATGTTGTAATCACTGCATAACCACTTTTCACTGTTTCAGTTTCCTTTTTCAAACAAATTAATGAGGTTAAAAAGGCAGGACCTTCCCTTGACAAAGCCACATTGATGAGGGTCCAGGGTTAAGGGATTTTCAATATTCGGATTAATGTGGTCTGAGATAAGGCACTCCATAGCTTTGTATATGAGGCTGCTAAGATGAATGGGCCTATAGCAGGTTAAGCCACCCTTGTGCAATGACATTACAATGGCTATTTTTCAATCTTCAGTAATGTAACCAGTGGAGAAGCTTAGGTTAAAGAGGGATGTCTGTGACTGTGGAACTTGTGGAATAGCTATAACTGTGGCTAGAGTAAAATCTGCACTAAATGTATTAGTTAGGATAGTAGCTATTTCCTTTGGGTCAAAAAGTGTTGTATTATTGTGGACTTGCTCAGAACATTGCTGGGTGTTACTTCTTAACTTCCTAACATAGTTAATGAAAGACTTGCAGTTATTTTTGGGTTTAGTCACTATGTTACATTCATACTCACCTTTGAGCTTCCTAATGGTTCCCTTAAGCTCTTGGTTGGCTAATGTTTGCTTTTATGATAAGTAGAATGAAACCTATTATAAGCATTAAGCAGTTTCATTCTCTTGCATTTATTTATACCGGTATTCCACCACAGGGGGTTGTTTGTGAATTTCTCATTATGTTTGCTATGGATAAGGCCTGCTGTATCAATACAACTATTTAAGTGAGAGTAGAAGGATTTATTAGATCATCAAATAATTGAAGAAGGTTGTTTGCTTTTGAGAAGTCCCTAAACACAGAACTATTTACAGAGGAAGTGCCACAAGTTTTAAATATTTGTGGGGACTAAATCAAGGATATTGGTGCCCCTAGTAAGATGGATAACTATCTGTGAAAGAGAGTTAGCATTTATATGGAAGCACTGGCATACAGCCCAGGTGCAGTGTAGGTCAGTCATCTTACTTATGGACAGTTAAAATCCCCCATTAGGAAGGTCTTGGCTTTAATGGGAATTTCAGCTAATGTGTTAAGATAACTATCATGGTCACAAGGGGACATGGAGGGTGTTCTATAACTAGCTAAGAAGTGGTAATTAGTCCTGTTTATGATGATTTGGACTTCTAGGAGTTCAGATGTGGTTTCCCAAGGAATCTTTCTGCGGTGATTATATCCTTGACAAATACAGATGCTCCCCCACATTATACAGTAGGTCTGAAGATCTGATAGGCATTATACCCAGGAATAAAGGGATGCATTGCTTTGAATTCATGTTTCTGTAACTACACATATATGAATGTGTTCAAGTTGTAGAACAGCCTCAGGACTCCTGGTACTGAATAGATCCACATTTATGTATTCCAAATTAGAATTTACTAGGTTGGAATGTCCATCACATGGACTATGCACAAAAATGACTATGTGGGCCTCAAGGTCTTTAGCCAGAACATGAAAGTTTTGGTAAGAGACGTGCAGACCATCCCTGTCAAAGCAGGAAGGATTGTCAGCCATCTCATCTCAAGCTGACATATGCTGGATCCCCCTAGAATTACCTTCTTTTACTACTGCCTGGGCAAATTAAACTCTGAAGAGACCCTGTCTTAATATCTGGGTGCTTTTCTGTTCTAATTCATAAATGACCGTCTCACAGAAACAAAGAAAATGAAGGTTTATTATGATGACTGGCTGTTGTTATCCGCATTGCTGAGTGTTATTTTTTATTAATTTATTGTGACAGAAACCATGCTTGAACCAAAATGCATACTGTTTAGAAACATAGGTATGGGAATTCTTGCAGCTCAGCTCTTCCTCTATTTCTTTCTGTAAGCTAAGAGATGATTATAAAGAGCCCTACAATCTCTCGCTGAAAATTACTATGTTGCTGTGTATATGGTAATTTGGTATTTGAGCAAAGGTAAAATGTCAGTGAAAATGTTTTTTTCACAGTAACTATAATTACAACATGCATCAATTTAGTAGAAGACTGATATTTGTGTGTCCATGAAAAGATGTAATAAGCAATTACAGAATTACTGAATAGTCAGTATTCACAGTTTAGTTTGTTTGACGTCAGGTCAATATTCCTGAACACAGCTTTGACTCAGACTTGCACATCCCTGCTGCAGTCAGTATTAGTACTAATGGATATAAGGTGCCAGTAGCAATTAGGTCAGATTTTGTGGCGTAACAATACAATAAATATACGTGTTGTAAGACTAAATATATAGAGCATTTTTATAAATTAAAAGGAAAATGTTTTAATGGTAAATTTTGCTGTATTATAATCTGAAATTATTTCTCAGTGTGAAAAGTATAACCTTAAATAAGCAATGTGTAAAAGCTAAATCCAGTATTGTAAGTAATTAATCTAAAAATATGCATTTGTAATAGCTGCAATCTGAATTTTTATGTTTAGAAAATATAATTAAGTACTGTTTAAAAATCCATTTTGGGATCTTACAGTACAATGGTTCATAGTTTGTAGCAAGTTATGTGTAAAGAAATACTTGTGAAATCACATGCTCGTTAAGCATGCATGTAATAGTCTATTTCTTTTTCATTTCTTGTGCTTAATTAATAATGTTTAAGGCAAGCTACCAAAGATAGTATATGAAGCTCAGAGATTGGGGTCCATTAGGGCAGAAAATTGCAGACCTCCCCCCCAGTCATGCAATTGCTACCCCATGCCACCCCAACATCTATAACCTAACATAATATAAGAGCAGGAATGGACACTGTGAAACAATGTGTAGGTCCACCAGCATATAGGGGTTGTAGCTGGGAATTTGTTGATTGTATACACAGGAAACATACTGCAGCCACTCCATAAAGGCATAGGTCATGTTATGTCAGTAAAGAACAGAGCCATATTGTACACCCCCAAAAAGGTATACATCATGACATTACTTCATAGTACACACTAGACCTCCTCCTAATGAATCCTGGCTTTTTATTTGCAGTACATTAATCCCACAGATGTCCATTCACACAGCTACTGGTATTCATTGCCAGTTCACCAGCAGTTATAGTACACCAGTAAATCATGGCTAAAGGCAGTTAGGTTTTGTTAAATCAAGCTGGTAAAAAAAATGGAAAACAAGCAGTGTAGCCAGTACTTAACCCTGGGATATGCCAGAGAAAAGCTATGAAGGACTGTTAACAATATTGCTGAGTATGATACTGAAATATCTTTTACTAAGTTAATATGCAAATTATTCATAAGGCCTTAATTAGACCTTAGACTACTCAGGGTACACAAAAGCATTTTATGATTGGCCATTTCAAGTGGTATAATAAGAGCTCTAAAATGAATCTAGTAAGATGTCCCCTCTCCATATTTCATATCACTATGTCATTCAGTAGACAAAAAAGACAGTATGGTATGTTTCTCTGTGAATGTGTCAGATTTACAAAGTTAGTTTTGGTGAACATAAAATATTCAAACTGTTTTTGCCAAAACTAACTTTATTGACAAGTGGGTTTTGTGTTTTTCTCCCCTGTTCTCTGACCTTGGAGTTTGTATATATATATAAGTCTGGGAGTGTCCCCCCACATGGGGGTATAGAAGGGCTTGCCACCCTGCAAAAACAAATGTTGTCCTATATTTGCTGAAGGTACTTCCCTTTTACTCATGTGCAGTTGCCAAAACCTGGAATTCCCTCCCTAATGGAATCAGAATGCAAAATAACAAACTTAACTTCAAAAGTCAGCTGAAGTCCTAGCTATCCAATTCTTGCCTCTGCTGAAAATGGACAATTAGTGCCCCATCAGACTTTCCCAGTAAACAAATGAAAAATAAATAAATAAAATAGTTCGTTAGAAGTTTTCAATTTTTTTACCATCACCAGAACTACCTTCTGTCAGTCAACATGATTCCCCCTTCTCTTTGTAAAACCCAAGTTGACAAATGGCTAGAAGACCATATTTCTTCACATAATCATGTGATTCTCATAAACCTGCCTTTCCTTACACATAGGAAAATGGGAGGAGCAAAACTGACTTATATAGTGATGTGGAAGTTGTATATCATACATTATGGAGAGGGATTACTACAGCTACTTCTCATTAACAAGTAACTGTTCCTACAATGGACAAGACTTTTACTATAAGGTAAGTCTACAGATCATCCGCACCAGAATTTCTACTCATTTGGAGTTTCCTGAAAGTTCTGCATTTATTCTGTACTAACTTTTTTGTTGTTGTTTTTTTTTTTTGGAGTGAATTTGTGAGATGGAATGAGCTACTTCCACCATAGCTAAGAAGAAACAAATCCTTGTGAATAACTTTTTGGTTGTATCTTAGAACTGATATTTAGCATATCCTTTATTAAGCATGCAGTCGGTGATAGATCTGTATGACCTATTGGCTATAGTGAGATAATTTTAACATGCCTTCCAAATATCAACTGCATGCAGAAGATATAGAAGTTTTTGACTTGCATCGTCTTTTTTTCTGAGGTGGACTAACTTTTGATGTCTAATTGCTATTGTGCACTTTTCCACGCAAGACTGCAGGTAGCACTGACTACAGCACACCCATCTAATTTCCACTTATCCCAGGCCTGAATCTAAAAATAGAACTCTGCTGTCATCTATGTTTGATTTCCAATCAAACTCTCTATTTTCTGGATACAGGGGAACAGTTTGCTGACAGAGGTTCAGACCCAGGAGAAATCATACAGCTGTGGAGGAATGAAAGTTGGAGAATGCATCTCTTATAGTTTTTCATAATGTTAGTTGCTCACTTCTAGGATAGCTAAGTCTGGTACATGAGATGTTGTGGTTCCTTTTTTTTCATATTCATTGCACTACAACAGTGGACTGGTCACTTAAGTGGAAGGAAAAAGAGTTTCTGTAGCCTCTCTGCCCTTCTTATTGCTATTAGCTCAATCAGTGACCATTTTATGAGATAAACTTAGGTCAGCTGGATTCAGAAATGATGCAAGGGAAGACCAAAGTTCATCAAAACCCTTTCTAATCATGATGATGCGATCATAGCATATTAGTCCTGAAGTAAGCCAATGTGAGAAGGCTCCTTTTTCTTGTAAGAAAGGGAAGCAAAGATCTAACCTAATGAACACCCAGTTATTTCTCATTTGTAACTGTAAATGGTGCTTTACATGATAAAAATCTCTTGCAGCAACAGATTTGATGCTTCAGAGTGTATCGTAATCAAGTTATCCACCTGTATCTTTTTTCTGTGTATTGTTTAAATGTTCTTCAAAAGGAATATAATATTTTTGTACAGAACTTTAGAAACTAGCTTGTTTTTGTTACTTTGTTGCATGCTTTCTCTATTTGAATGTTTTTGTAACATGATGTACTATATGGAGCTTTTCTCTGCGGGCCTCTGCTGAAAATGGACAATTAGTGCCCCATCAGACTTTCCCAGTAAACAAATGAAAAATAAATAAATAAAATAGTTCGTTAGAAGTTTTCAATTTTTTTACCATCACCAGAACTACCTTCTGTCAGTCAACATGATTCCCCCTTCTCTTTGTAAAACCCAAGTTGACAAATGGCTAGAAGACCATATTTCTTCACATAATCATGTGATTCTCATAAACCTGCCTTTCCTTACACATAGGAAAATGGGAGGAGCAAAACTGACTTATATAGTGATGTGGAAGTTGTATATCATACATTATGGAGAGGGATTACTACAGCTACTTCTCATTAACAAGTAACTGTTCCTACAATGGACAAGACTTTTACTATAAGGTAAGTCTACAGATCATCCGCACCAGAATTTCTACTCATTTGGAGTTTCCTGAAAGTTCTGCATTTATTCTGTACTAACTTTTTTGTTGTTGTTTTTTTTTTTTTGGAGTGAATTTGTGAGATGGAATGAGCTACTTCCACCATAGCTAAGAAGAAACAAATCCTTGTGAATAACTCTTTGGTTGTATCTTAGAACTGATATTTAGCATATCCTTTATTAAGCATGCAGTCGGTGATAGATCTGTATGACCTATTGGCTATAGTGAGATAATTTTAACATGCCTTCCAAATATCAACTGCATGCAGAAGATATAGAAGTTTTTGACTTGCATCGTCTTTTTTTCTGAGGTGGACTAACTTTTGATGTCTAATTGCTATTGTGCACTTTTCCACGCAAGACTGCAGGTAGCACTGACTACAGCACACCCATCTAATTTCCACTTATCCCAGGCCTGAATCTAAAAATAGAACTCTGCTGTCATCTATGTTTGATTTCCAATCAAACTCTCTATTTTCTGGATACAGGGGAACAGTTTGCTGACAGAGGTTCAGACCCAGGAGAAATCATACAGCTGTGGAGGAATGAAAGTTGGAGAATGCATCTCTTATAGTTTTTCATAATGTTAGTTGCTCACTTCTAGGATAGCTAAGTCTGGTACATGAGATGTTGTGGTTCCTTTTTTTTCATATTCATTGCACTACAACAGTGGACTGGTCACTTAAGTGGAAGGAAAAAGAGTTTCTGTAGCCTCTCTGCCCTTCTTATTGCTATTAGCTCAATCAGTGACCATTTTATGAGATAAACTTAGGTCAGCTGGATTCAGAAATGATGCAAGGAAAGACCAAAGTTCATCAAAACCCTTTCTAATCATGATGATGCGATCATAGCATATTATTCCTGAAGTAAGCCAATGTGAGAAGGCTCCTTTTTCTTGTAAGAAAGGGAAGCAAAGATCTGAACAGTTATTTCAATTTGGCCATGTTACCAGTGGAGTAGGTAGCAGTGGTAGTAAATGATCATCTTGGTGATGACCAGGTAGTAAATGATCATCTTGCTGATTACCAATTCATAAAAACCCATTCAGTCATGGCTGATACACACACATTGGCCAGGTTATGTTTTGCTATCTATAGCTATCATCAAAATAACTGACCTCAGAAATAGAAATGGCTGTTATGGGTGCAGGTCATGTATCCTTTGGTAGGGATTCTTTGTCCATCATGAAAGAAAAAAAATTTTGGGGCAAGGTGCATTAATTTTGGTAGTTCTAATAAAAGGCTTCAGTGATTTGGTCACTGATCAAGCAAACTAGAGCAACCATGACAGCAGTGAATATGAGCAACCAGTCCTGGACTGAATGCAGACCTAGGAGTTTACCAATGACCTTCTTTGCAGGCCTTTGACATACGGAAGAAAACCAGAGACAGCAGCAAAAGCCTATGCAGATACAAGAAGAACTTGCAGACTCCACACAAAAGGCAACACAGGTGGGAACCATACTAGAGAGCCAACAATTGTAAGCCAATAATGCTAAATGCTGCACCATAGTGCATCCATGCAGACAAGTCATTTTAGTAGCTGGCCAATACCAATCACCTTCTTCATAGACTGAAGATAAGTTTAACTATTGGTCTTCATGTTTCTTAATGAACAGCATTATCTCTCACCAGACTCTTATTTCTGGCTGATCCTTTTGGAGACACCCAAATTTACAAAACATATGTTTGTGAAAAGCATAGCAATGCATTTGAAAGGGCAAACATATTAATGGTATGATTGTCACTGCATAACAAGTCAAACTTTATACTGCCTTCTTTAATACACTCTTTCCAGGCCATGCAGGTTGGCACTGCCTTTGTTATAGTTGTTACACGTGTGCAGACTCCATACTTCACTGACTATAGTGGGTTTGAATGACATTGGACTGAACTCAATGTCACCATGTAACAGGGGGATCCACGATGCTATTTTTGCCGATAACAAAGATGAGCTGGGGTATCTCATGAAATACCTTTATACGTGTTTCATATGGAATGAAATCAGAGTTATGGTATGAAGAGAAGGAATTGTATAATGACTGGGGAGACATCAGAGGCACAGGTTTTCTCATAGTGGGCCAGATGGGGTGTCTGACATAATGACATGATGGTGGTCCTGGCTGATATGTCTTACAGCTGATAATAAATAAGGACCGTGATCAACATGGAAAAAAAATTGCTACAGTAGTAAACTGTGCTTTGTTAAAATATAAGAGTAGCTGTCGCAGAACTGGTGTGCATTTTGTGAAGCGGGAAAATCAACCATTAACTAGAGGAAAGTAGAATAGAGGTTGAAAAGTAAAGATGCTGAGCTAAACATGGACAATATTAAGTTAAATGTTAGGCTTTGTTTTAGTAGAAATAGAAAAGTGCAACATAATGTGTGTAAGACAAAAAACAAGGAGAATACAATGCTTAAGAAAAGCATGAGCATAAAAATATGCTGGTCAATAGTTATAGTATATGACAGAAAATATGTACTTTAGAGCTGGTCAATATAGTACACGACAGGAAATATGTACTTTGGAGCTGGTCAATATAGTACACGACAGGAAATATGTACTTTGGAGCTGGTTAATATAGTACACAACAGGAAATATGTACTTTGGAGCTGGTTAATATAGTACACAACAGGAAATATGTACTTTGGAGCTTCGTGTAATAAAAGCTAATATCAAAGATCAAAAATAAGACTACGTGTATCATTATTAGAAATGCATAAGAATGCAAAGTCATTGAATCGAAAGAGAATTCAGAAGATCCAGGGATTTAAATAAATACTAGATAATTAGTGGTTCTGTCAAGCTGCTTCCTAGAATACTCAAGTGACACTTATGAGAATGGGATCCATCCCTCGGCATGCACAAAAGCCTTATTAATTTATTTTTTTTATTTGTTTGTTTGTTTATTTATTTCTGTCTGTCTATACATTTGTTTGATTACTGGGATGATCTGTCTAGACTGCGTAAGACCCCCTTTCAGTGGCAGCCAGGGGAGAAAATCTACACTAAATTACACATTCTGAAAATAAAAAAAAAATGTAGACAATACAGAAAAATACAATACAAGTCAACGTGACAAAATTAATGACTTAGCACAATGATTGTTTTCAGGTAAACAGAGAGAGAATTGTTATAAAGCAGTATAACATACTTAATGTGTAAAGAAAAGGAGGGTTGTGAAAGGTGGCATTAATGAGAGTGGAAAAGATTATGATTAAGGAATAATTTATGTATATGGGTATATCAGGATTTGTCAATGGATGGTGTGGTTTCACACAGTCATGGATTTTTGCTATTATACAGTAACATTATTTAAGAAAGAATGTGTTTACTGTTCTTAAATAATGTGCTTGTATAATGGCACTTTAGTCTCCTTCTACGTTGTCTTCTCTTTGCTGACATAACACACATATGTTAGCAATTAAGTTCTCACATAGTATATCCATGCAAGAGAAGCAATGGAGAAAACAGCATCTCGGTTGCATTTTTTTTATGCAATTTAGCAAATAAACATCAACTTCTGCTGTGTCAGTTTGGGGACTGAGTAAAAGCAGTCCCACTTGAGGACAATTGTCCAAATATTTTTTTCCTGAAAGAACTTTATCAACATTTTTTTATTTCTGGGAATATCTTCTTCACCACAGTGCAGCTAACTACAGACCCTCAATTTTAGTTTATGAGGGACAGTGCAAACATATGAGGAAAATCAGGTATGGTTCTTTCTTTAGTTCTGCAGACTGTACCTGATTTTTTTTCATATTTTGGTATGTCCTCGGTAGAAGAGGTTTAGAATTCTGTTAAGGGAAACATGTTGGAGCAGTTTTACAGAGAGGGATTTAGTTTAAGTTGAAAGGTAATGATTTAGAGTTGGAAGAGAGAGTAAGACTGGATGTTTCTAGGGTGATATAGGGCGAGACAGCACGATTAGATGGAAAGATTGATATTAAAGGAAACAAAATTTGGATGTCCTATTTGAAGAGTTGTTGAAAAAAAACAAGGGACATAATGGTGAGTTTAGTCAAGTGATCAGGAACAACAGCCATACCAGGAATTAAATAAGTTGTACTTTAGTATGACTTTGAAGTGGGGGGGGGGGTACTAGCCTAATAGTATTAGGGAGGGAGTTCCACAATTTACATGCTTAGATGGAATATAGGGTGTTACCAAAGGCACTGTATGATTTTTTTCATTGGGAGTAGATCTATGCCTGATGAACAAATGGGCCTTGTTGGGAGTGTACCATTGTAGGAATGGTTGGCGGGGTAACTATCATGAAAGAAGAGTTTGCTATGTTCCATTTTTAGCGGTGTATATCTGATTATTTGTTTTTATGTGCATTCAAACCAGTTTAATTTTTAGAGAGCTAGATAGTAATGAGTTGATTTCAGCAATTTGGTAGTCAGAGTTTAGCACTAGCTGTTCATTCTATTGCTTTGCAAATATGAAAGATACAAATTAATATCTTTCACTGGCAGTAGGCTTAAGCAGTCTCATAGGAGACACATGCCATACAGTTTACTCACCAGTGATTACTATATTTTTCAGATAAATAACAGTGCCCTACTACTAATCTAAACAAATAAATGCCAGCCGTAACAGTTTAAATGTAAATAAGTGAACTTTGCTTAAATAAGGAAGAAAATAGTGCACATATAGAGTAAACAATGGGCATTTTTGCACAAGAAGACCAATAAAATGCAGATATAAATGGAGAGGATGCATACAGAAAAACATAAACTCCAGATACCCGCGTTCCCTGGTTATCTTACTAGAGAAGTACTGACCCTAAGTATATAGATAGTACTCATAGATGGTTCCACACAAACAACACAGCATCATCAACATCAACTACCTTTCTTTTCAATACACACAGTTATATAAAATGATTTCCACAGCTGCTAATGTTCATGACAGCATCATCCCATTGCTGAGAAAATGTACTCTTTTACTTGTCATAGCAAACACCTATGTTTGTGTAAACACATCAACATCCTTTCTTTTAATCCCGAATCCAGTTTATACCTTAATGTAACAATTATAACCCACTAGTCTTTCATCTTTGTTGTATTAAAAAGACATGCCAGTATATTTGAAGATTCACAGATTTCACAGATATGTCCTATCCTCTAACATTCAGAAATTCCAAGATCCACATTACTATCATGAGAATACACACTGCAGATGAACATGAGGCAAAGAAAAAAAAAAAGAAAAAAATACATTTTGTTTCCTTTTACTTGGCATTTCCCCTGGCTTCCCAATGGTATTTATTTTACCCTGCCACTAACCC